>NC_133345.1:38254652-38554652 GCF_030506205.2 Paramisgurnus dabryanus | reverse complement strand
ATTTGTGCCACAGAAGAAGTAGTATACCAAACACTATTCCAGGAAATGTCTAAAGGAATATTTATATCGCTGTTTTTCGGATTGTTTCAGGTATTTTCATGATAATAAAGAATATTTTAAATGATTGTGTTTGACGAGTGTTGCTTTTTTAAATGCACGTTATAAACGAGTCAAACTTGTAGTGATTTTAGATTGATAAGGACTTCCTACTGATCACGGAGCCGTAGTACATGCACAAGCTGTGCATGAAACACTGAATCGGAGCCTTACGATTCAGAATCGATTTCAGACAGGTCTTTTTAATGGGAGCGCGATGCATCGATGCACATCCCTATTGACAATGTTACAAAATCCACCCGCATTTGGCGTGTGGTCGGGTGTTAATTTCAGGCCCTGGTGGCAAGAATGTGGTGATTTTGTTTACGAACCTTTAAAAAAATCTTTAACTTTTTTCTTATTTTTAGTAAACTCTTTTACTAATAATACTGTAAACATACATTTGCATAATGCATCCATATTAGATTAGATTATTAAAAACGTGAAAAGTCTTAAGGTAAATATATACCAGATTAAAATGATTAAATTGTGATTAATCTTGAGTTAACTCATGACAATCATGCAAATAATCTAGATCTAGAAATATTTGAATCGATTGACAGCCCTAAATTTAACATAAGAAAAATAAGGCTAATAACCAACAGCACTACATTTGAGAACCTCTGTTTTACAGTAACAGAGTTGACAAGTTTCAGCAATAAACAGTTGACATTTTAATCTTAACTCTTTCCCCGCCATTGACGAGTTAACTCGTTTTTATTAACTCGTCAATAAAAAGAAACGGTTCCCTGCCAATGACGCGTTTTTCCGGAAATCCGTCTTTCCGCCGTATTTTCCACTAGGTGGCGCTATTGCACAATCTATAAATCCCGGAAGCAACCCCTTATGTTGAGTTTAGACTGCATGATTTAAAAACTTGTCGGGTCACAGATGTTTTCACTATCTGCGGTAGCGTTCAGTCGCTGCTGTTTCAGACTGCATGATGGATTGGCGACAGGGGGTTTCACACTGCATGACTTTGCCGTAGGAAGAATCGTAGAAACTTTGTCCCGGTCCGCAAACTACGTCTCACAACAAAACGCACGCAAGAAGTGGCGCGAAGGAAACAACGCGAGGCCACGCGTGCAAGACTGGATTTTTCACGTAAGACTGGGATTATTCTTAAAAATGGTAGCCCGCAAGAAGCTTACCATACAAATTGCATATACGTTCATTTGCAGCAGAAAGAAGTAAAGATCATGAAGGAGGATGTGGTTGGGGAGACTCCTCCCTGAACTTCCAGCTGTCCAGTATGTTGCTCTCTCATTGGCTGTAAGTCATCACCAATGTTATTTTCAGTCAAAACACAATTTCACACAGCGTGATTATGAATCGCCAACAGATATTTAGCATGCCAAATATCTCACGGGCGTCGGCAACTCGTCGTCAATTCTCTCAGATGACATCTTTGATAATTCACACGGTGTGACTGTCACTCGCAAGAACATTTTCTGAAAAGTATTAAACTTTCGTGAAAATCAAAAAAATGCTGGCGCTGACTAGCAACTTAAAAAAAAAACGCTGTCGGGGAAGGAGTTAAAAATAAAGCATTATTTATTGCCTGATAGGACGATGATGTCTTCTCAAAGTCATGCTTTTTTATATTAGTAATTAATTTTAAGTAGGGGGTTTCAAGCAGCAACTTTGGAGGTTTGAAAAGATTTACTTTTATAGCACATTTCGGATTGGCTAGGTTTTTTGGTTCGCTACAAAAGGCCAAGCTGCTTGTCTGGAGTTTTGATGTTTAAAGAGCCTTAGGCGGTGTGATTTCTCCCAGCACCTGTTTCAGTGATATCTGTCAGGTAGTGGGGTCAATTTATGTGTGGCATTAAAACAAATGCTTACAGCGTATTTAATTAACTTCTAATTATGTGTAGAAATCCTTTATAGAATACAAGCAAGGGACATTATGTTGTTTTCATTGGTAATAATGTCTTCTTTTATTGGATTAAAATGACCAACCCTTGGGGGGAAAATGTTCATCCTATCATCTCATACTCTCTTTTGCTCCACGACTAATCATTTATGTGTGTAAATGTGTAATGTACGTTGAAATGCATGCTAAATACCTGAATTTATCACTATCTTAGAACTACTGACTAAGTGTGTGTGTGTCTATTGGCTTATAGTGTATATGCACACTTTGTTTCCAGCTCTGGTTAATCTGCACCCTATCAGCGCAAAGCAAAAAAATCCACCAAAGCTTCTGATAAATTCAGTGCCTGTTACTTTGTTCTACCCGATCACACCCAATTTTCTGCCACTCCTATTCTTTCACCAGGCATCAATGTGCACATTAAGATGGAGTCTGTCTTTACCCTGAATAAAAAAATTCATGCCTTCTGTCTCTCCACAAATTCACACAAAACCCATCTTCCACTCGCATTCATTTATCTCTGAGGGATAATCTGTCAAAATCACTCATATAAATTCAAATGTGTTGTGCCGCATCAGACGGGCGCTCCCTGCTCCTCTCCGCGTGCCTGGTGGAATCCACAGAAGCTAGGCTGCTGGAACGGGACGTCCTGGCATCACGGGTTCGAGAGGTGGAGGAAGAGAACCGGCAGATCCGGCTACAGCTGAGCCAATCGCAGGGCCTGGCTGCCCAGCCTGCTGAGGGTAACTATGGCAACCAACAGTGGGTGGCGTCGGCGGATACCGGTCCGGAGGATGTGGAGAACACGGCCGAGGAACGAGCCAATCACAGCGAATGTTCTCGCTCGCCCACTGCGGAGAAGTGTGAGGTGAGATGGCACATTAGGTCCTGTCAAGTGTGAAAGGAAACATATATCCATTCAGTAGACCGTAAAGTTGATGAACCATATTATTATTCTGTAGGACAACAATGTTTAATCTGAAACACTTGCTCTCTTTTTCACACACAGTTGATTCACGTGGCATGTGTGTGTGCTGGTCATAACGCCAGTCGGGATGTGGTCACTCTGGTCAAATCCATCCTGTTCCATAGGTGAGACACATTTATAGTGGGGGGAAAAGACAAATCAACACCATGTTTAGTATTATATGTATGTATAATGAAAAGGAATAAATATTTTATTAAATTTATCCCATTTTTTATTTTGATTAATTCACAGGTTTGAAAAACGATTACTTGATTAATTGGGGGTGGGCAATCAACTATAGTCTTACTATAGTTTTGACTTCAATTTATGACTATAGCTTTCAAATTTTATATTTAAATGCGATTGTAATTCAATTTCATTAATAGCTAATACAATTTTAGGTTAAAATCATATAAAATTGGGTATGCAATGGTAAACAACCAAATAAAAATATTAGTGCTGGGAAAAGATTAATCGCGATTAATCGCATACAAAATAAAAGTTTTTTTTGTATAATATATGAGTTTTTGATGTGTGTAAATATTATGTATATTTAAACACACACATACACACACATATATATATATATATATATATATATATATATATATATATATATAGAGAGAGAGAGAGAGAGAGAGAGAGAAGACATTTTTTATTTAAATATCGTTTTTTATTTATATATATTTTAGAATATATACAAATATAAATAAATATATATACACATGTAAATGTTTCTTAAATACATACATGAATGTGTGTGTATTTTTATATACATAATAATTATAATAATTATACACAGCACAAACTCATATGTTATGCAAAAATACTTTTATTTTGTAGGAGATTAATCTAGATAAATCTATGCCCAGCTCTAATATATATATATATATATTTAGAAAAATATTATTTATATATTTTCAATTTATATGTATATATATATATATATATATATATATATATATATATATATATATATATATATATATATATATATTGTATATAAATTGAAAATATATAAATAATATTTTTCTAAAATGTATATATGTATGTGAGTGTATTAAAATATACATAATAATTACACACAGCACACACACATATATTATGCAAAAATAAACTTTTATTTTGTATGCGATTAATCGCAATTAATATTTTCCCAGCACTAATATTTTCATTTGGTTGTTTACCATTGCATACCCAATTTTATATGAAATAAAAAAATGACATATATGCACATCACTAAAATTTAGCAAACGATATGTAACGTTTGAATTTTAACATAACATGATTGAATACATGCAAAATGCCATAATGAGTAATTTTTGATCATCATAATAAGTTAACAATCTCTGTTTTCTAGGAGGAACCCCCTGCACTTTCATTTCATCACCGACACGGTAGCCAATCAGATCCTCAGCACTCTCTTTCAGTCGTGGATGGTGCCGTCCGTACAAGTCAGCTTCTATGATGCGGATGAACTGAAAGTAAGTCCCTGCCACATAACGTCCTCATGACCCCCCTGCCGTTAAGCACCCGATCTCTGACCCAGACATAATAACTGTGTCACAGAGCATCGCTCTCATTATCCCAGAAGCTCAATGGGAGGACACATGGCTACAGTTTTGAAATAAAACAGGTTTGCAGACTGAAAACCTCTCTGAGCACCAGTGAAATGTGTTTGATGTGCTAATAGATCGTAACAAGGGCCAGAGGTCCTTTCGGGACAGTACGGCACACCGGTGGCGGTGAAATCATTGAGTTTGCTTACACTCCTTTGAAATCAAAAGCTTTCGCTCTCTGAGAGCTCCACAGCAAACACAATTATTCATTTCTGGTCATAAATTTAAAGTGACACTGTGCTTTATTTAAGACTTGGCATGTGAGGACAGCATTTGAATTATTCACAGAATGTTCGTGATTTTTTTCATGCAGCGCACGGTTGAAGCGACGTGCATCCTCTGCACTCATCCAGTGAGACAGCGTTTCAGTTTACTCCAGCACTTGCACACAAACCCAAGGACGCTCGCATGAATGCGTACGCCCACTCGCGCGCACAATAACACAAATATATTCTTTCAAGTCCTCGTGAACCCGCCCTGATTTAAGTTCATCTCTGACTGTCAGCTGTTTGGCTCACAGCCCTCTCTAATCATGCAGATTTTACTGCATCATGAGTCCTCCGCTGTGTACAGAGACCTCTTTGCTCTCTCGAGCATTTGAAAGCTAAGCTGCAGGAAATACAGTCATTTTCAATCAACCCCTCTCTGACAGATATTATTCAACCTGAGTTCAGGTCATTAGGGGTGTACGCTGAAAAGATAAGACACACAATAAGAACTGTGAAGGGTTATATATTGGAAGCAGATGGTTATATAACCACAGAATACGGTTTAGAAGCAAACAAGGAACACAGGGGGAGTGTTTCTGGTTAAGTGAATAGATGTACAGTGTATGGCGTAACAGTGAGGTCCCACTTATTTTTCCATAGGGAAATTGATTTTTGTGGTTAATGTACAAACCTTTCTAGACAGGCCTACTATAAACTTTGAAGTGACGATTCACAAGTGGATCAAAAATACTTTAAAATTGTCCTTTAAAATGCAGTGCCCTGGTTGGATAGTGCAGATTAAGGGGCGGTATTATCCCTTCTGACATCACAGGGGGCACCAAATTCCAATTATCTATTTTTTCACATGCTTGCAGAGAATGGTTTACCAAAACTAAGTTACTGGGTTGATCTTTTACACATTTTGTAGGTTGATACAAACACTAAAAAAATATATTTTATAATGTTTTTTTTTTAATTGTTACCAATTTAAGTAATTTTAAGTTGATCCAACTTTTCACTTTTTACAGTGTATGGGTGCATTCAAATAGTCACAACAAATCCTACTTTTTATTCACATCTGACATTGGCATCGGATATTGCCACTTCCAATTGTGGTTTTAAATCAAATACAATTCCGACATGTGTCTTCCGTGTTATTGCACGAACCACAATGTGCTGATTCAGAGTCAAAAGACAATAAGCACAAAAGGATATGTGTTACAAACAAGTTATACTATTGTTTGAGTTTCATGAATAAAACATGTGCCTAAAATCTGTATGTGTGAGTGACACCCACTTAAGTTGATCCAGTTGAACTTAAGCGGAAATTGTGGCGCTCAGCAACTTTAAAGTCTTGTGGGAGTTTAATGTAATGTTTTTTTCGCCTCTCATCCTCTCTGCCTCTTTCTTCCTCTGTGATGTAGTCGGAAGTGTCATGGATACCAAACAAACACTATTCAGGAATTTATGGCCTGATGAAGCTCACCCTCACCAAAGCTCTGCCATTCAACCTTTCAAAAGTCATCGTCCTCGATACGGACATCACCTTCGCAACTGACATCGCCGAGCTGTGGGCCATCTTCCGCAAGTTCACCGGTAAATCGCATTCGCTCATAAGTCACATTATTCAGCTGGAGAATAAAAAATGTAAAAGTGATGCTGATTGCAATTGCAGAGAAACAGGTGATTGGTCTGGTGGAGAATCAGAGTGATTGGTACCTCGGTAATCTGTGGAAAAACCACAAACCTTGGCCAGCCCTCGGACGGGGCTTTAATACAGGTGAAAAGATTTCATTTTAATTCTGTTTTGTCTCAGAGCATGAAATACTTGACCAACACATTACAGTTTTTGATTGCAAAAAAGGTTAAACACTGAAATGCATTATTATTAGCGCTTCACTGTACAGGTGTATGTGTCACAACGATCAGAGAATCACTAATTCAGACTGCATGGTGCTTATTCATGGATGTGAAAATATAAGCATGAGACTCAACAGGTGTTTTGTTTTTGGACGACAGGTGTGATTTTACTCTACCTTGAGAAACTGCGCAGGATTGGCTGGGAACAGATGTGGAGACTGACAGCGGAGCGGGAACTAATGAGCATGCTGTCAACATCTTTGGCAGACCAGGTCCACACCCCTTATATTATAATATGTGACAAAAGACACTTTCAAAAATATAGTTTTTTAGCTGTTATGAGGTATGAGCTTCAAACAACAGCAGTGGGAGTAATAAGGAAATCTGAGCGAGCAAGGGCTGAATAATGTTGTATAATGCACCGTATTTATTCTGTTATTGTTTTATGTTTGCACAGGATATATTCAATGCATTCATAAAACAAAATCCAGTTCTGGTGCATCAGCTTCCCTGCTTCTGGAATGTACAGTTATCAGACCACACCCGCTCTGAACAGTGCTACACAGAAGTGTCGGATCTGAAGGTGAGCATTTTTGATAAATACAGGTCTGAATAATTTTTTTGTATTTATATACAGTATTGTGCTTTGTTTTTTTTTTTTGACTTATTTAATTTATTTTTCACTCTATTTATTAAGATTTTTGTAAAAATATGTATGCAAAATGCATATTTCTACCAAAATTCTTCAGGCAAAGTCTGTATTTAGTGTTGATCTCTCCAATAAGCACATATCAAACTCTTTCTAATCTAAAGTCCTGAAGTCATTAGGTTAGAATTAGACATTAGGATTTCATTTAAGTGTAAGAGAGCCTGCTATTGCTCAAGTGTAAGAGAAGCTCACACTAACTACTTGACACTTAGCTTTTAATTTTTTATGCAGTTTTTTAAAACTGCAAACAACAAATTATTTCTTATTTCCTCTCATTTAGGCTTTGCTTTAAAGGAACAGTATGTAGAATTGTGGCCAAAACTGGTATTGCAATCACAAAACTTGTGGCTAAAACTGGTACTGCAATCACACAACTGGTGGCCAATACACAAAATGACAACATAAACATCAGTTGAGGGCTGCAACTCCAATTTTTAAATGACAATATCCTGGCCAGACCACTGTTGTCAGTGATATAAGTATTTGAAATGAAAATGATTTCTTAATGTCTAGTGACATATCAGGGCCATTTTATGATTAATTGATATACATTTCTTACATACTGTTCCTTTAATTATTGATGAATTTATTGAGTGTGTCACTACGAAGTGTCTGTAATGTAAATGTTCACCCAATCTTAACATGTATTTCCTGTAAAAAATTATTTTTGTATGCAAATGATGTCTATCAAATTGTTTACGGTTTATTATTTTGTGACTTTCTCCTGCAGGTCATTCACTGGAACTCTCCCAAAAAGCTGCGAGTAAAAAACAAGCATGTGGAATTTTTCCGTAATCTTTACTTAACGTTTCTGGAGTACGACGGGAATCTTCTTCGGCGAGAACTCTTTGGGTGTCCCAACCAGGCCAGCTCAGAGAGCATAGCGGTGAGTTACTGTAAATGTAATTGATTTGAAAACACAGACTAAGAAAAAATTTTTATTTGAGATTTTATGTTAAATAATTTGTACTTGTTTTAATAAAAACACGTTATCTCTGTGGTAAATAAAGGCCGAAGTATGGTCCACATACAGGGTAGAATTTTCACCATCAGAAGAGTGAATGCGTACTGTACGTGGACTGCCTGATTTTTGAAACCCTTTGTACATTGTACACATAGGTCGTGCATGCGCCTACAGGAAAATGTAGTGTGTAGCCGAGGAGATGCATTTCCTTTTTTCGCAATGCGCATGCGTTAAATGTCTGTGTACATGTGCGAGACAAATAAACTTTATTTTATGTCTACGCACAGCCTTGCAAATAAAGACTATACTCTGGGTTTAAGTTAGGGCTGCACGATTCAGAGAAAAAATCTAATTGCGATTTTTCTTATCAAAATTGCGATTCGCGATTTAAAGTGCGATTCATTAGTATATAATAAAAGAGCTACATCCATGTTTGTTGTGGTGGTTTTAATAGCACCAAAGAAAGATGCTGTGCTACTGTTTATTTAAAACCTCTTAAACATTGTACCAAGTTCTCTGCAGGACTTTGCTCTTTTGCAGACAAACTTTTTTTTTATCTAAGAACATTAAAATACACTTTAACAAAAATGTACTGAAAGTTTTATTTAAAATAACATATAGGCCAATGTATTTTAGCTGTCACTAAAACAATGCTTCTGACAAGCAAATGTTTAGTTTTTTCTTTTAATCATAAGACTATACTCATCTTGTTTTACTTCTCAGGCATCTGTAATAAATGTAAATATATTAGTTATTAGAATCTATGATTTAACATAAGCAAAAAATACAAATAAAACACTGCACAGTCCTCACTGTATGATTTTAAATGTGGAGCTGCAGAAGCTTGTTCAGTTAAGAGTAAGGAGTGATTTTAATTTTTGGTGTGTAATAAACATTTCTGACACAGAAAGCACCAGGTTACTGTCACTTTAAGACACAAGACAGCTTTAAAACTGCTCTGCTTCAATATACTGATAAACATCCAGCTGTTTATGTCCACTTAGACGAGAAAGAAAACTTAAGTTTAGTGATCATGCGTGTGCTGACTGCTCTCTGTGTGCGCGCTTCATGAACCCTCGTGCCTGTAAATATTCAAAGCGGTGCAGATGTGCGCGTGCAAGAAAGTATAATGTACCTCTTTCGTCTGCTGTGTTCTGGGCTTTAATGAAAGCTCCTTATAGTCTGATGAGGCGCCTGTCATTGTTTGCGATGCATGACGAGAAACGGACGTATATAAACCTTTCTTTAAGTCCAACATTACACAAAAGGGAAATGTTCTCGCGCATTTCTGTCCTTTCATTTGCCGGTTAATGAGTTATAATGGGTTTTAAAAATGACTGAATCCAAAATCTGACAACTTCATGACATTCCGCGTTGTGCAGTTAATTCCATTTGTATGCATTTCGCGATTCCGTCCGTGTTTTCCGCATCGCGGAAATCATATGGCCGTACACTTTGTTGAGGAGTTGAACTGCTGCTCGCTCATGTTTTCCAAATGACGTTATCTGACGTGTAGTCAGCACCTCAGTGTTAATGCACTCTATTGGTTTAAACTGCATCAAATGTAAGATGCGCATGAAGCGAACTGTCAAAAACTGCGTACTAGATGATTGTTATATTTGATAGTTTTGAATCGAAATAATCGCATCTCTTGCGATTCAAAAATCGCATCCATTCACATCGCGATTTCGGTTTAAAAAACGATTAATCGTGCAGCCCTAGTTTAAGTGCACCTAAAAATACCAAATGATTGGTTTTGATAAGGTTGCCTAAGAAACTAAGGGCGCACTTACAATATCCAAACCAAAACAATGCCCCAGCGTGATTGTCCCCCCTTCCTACTCCCCCAGAAGCAGGCACTCACACGGTACTTTTATCAATCCAAGCCCAGGCACGCTTTCGTCATTAGGATGCGATTGTTTTGAACAAAGATGACACACAGCCCTCTCATCATATTGCGTAGTTGGTCTGTCCCGTGTGCAGCTCAGACAATTACTTAACTCTGCTGCGCGCATCAGGAGGTTTTTACGAAGGCAGATGAAGGTAAATGGTAATGCAATTGACGTCTCTCATTTTGAAATCGCCTTGGCGCAATTTGCAATGACATTGCACGTTCCGCACCTGAGCCCAAGTAAACCGCACTCGAGCCCACCACAAGCCGGCCAGGGCACGATTAACCAAACCTGTTTGTTTGGATAGTGTGAGTGTGCCCTAAATAAACTACAAATCTACAATACTAATAAGTTCTAAAATAAATATTAAAAGGTAAAATATATATATGTTTATGCAATGATACCCATGTCTACTGACATCTTGTCCTTGGATTTATGGTGGAAACATACAAAATCTCAAAATCCAGAAGGACAGCACAACCAGAGCCTGCAAAATGTGGCTCAGCACAACTGAATCAACGTGTCATGATTCTTTATCATGATTTACAGCTTCAGCAGGCACTGGAGGAGTTAGATGAGGATGACCAATGTTATGACTTCCGGAGGGAGCGAATCATGTTGCACAGGGTTCACCTGTACTTCCTGCAGTATGAATATACACCTACAGATGATGGCACGGACGTCACACTGGTCGCACAGCTCTCTATGGACAGGTAAGGATGACTGACCGTCTGTCTGAATGACACTGCAGATCTGCAGTCACTGCTTATGCCAATGCAATTTAATTACAGAACTGTCACATCTAATGCTGGGATTAATGGCCCCTTTGCAGCACTGTGATTGAAATGAGCAGCAATTATTACAAGAACTGCAAGTTCTTCTAAACAAGCTCAGAATGTAATGTAAAATTAATAACGATGGATGGACGGACAGATTTAAAACCATTTGTTACTATGCCAGGTTTAAAACCTCCTAGGAATCAAAAGGCATCAATTTCACCAGGGACACTTTCTGCTTGTTTATAGACTGCAGATGCTGGAGGCCATCTGTAAACACTGGGAGGGTCCAATTAGTTTGGCCCTGTACATGTCTGATGCCGAAGCCCAGCAGTTTCTGCGCTATGCTCAGGCATCTGAAGTGCTCAAGAACCGCAAGAATGTGGGTTATCATATCGTTTATAAGGAGGGGCAGTTCTACCCTGTCAATCTGGTACGCAATGTGGCACTCCGCAATGCCAACACGCCCTACGTCTTTTTGACCGATGTAGACTTTCTTCCCATGTACGGACTCTACGATTACCTCAGGTCAGTCACAGCTAAATTGTCTGAATTGTTTTGATCTGTGTAATTGGTAGGGTTTTCTAATAATTTCTAAATGTTTTATCCTTTATGTGTAGAAAAAGTATTGTCCAACTGGACATGGCCAATACCAAGAAGGCCCTGGTCGTACCTGCATTTGAGACGTTGAGATACCGCCTTTCCTTCCCCAAATCTAAGGCTGAGCTGCTGTCAATGTTGGACATGGGGACTCTCTATACCTTCAGGTAAAGCAGATATCCAAAATAATCAACATTGCTAAATATTCATGCATATGATGTTTCATGAATAAGGTCAATATTTTTTTAAATACAGGTATCATGTATGGACGAAGGGTCATGCCCCAACCAATTATGCCAAATGGAGGACAGCCACAACTCCATACAAGGTGGAATGGGAGGGAGATTTTGAACCCTACGTTGTTGTACGACGAGACTGTCCTGAGTATGATCAGAGATTTGTAGGCTTTGGCTGGAACAAAGTATCTCATATCATGGAGCTTGACGCTCAGGTGAGCTTACTTAGACACTTTTAGGCCTGAATGTTTAGCTTGTTCCCCCTTTATACTAAATCCAACCAAAATTTTTCTTTGCAGGAGTATGATCTCATTGTCTTACCAAATGCCTTCATGATCCACATGCCCCATGCACCAAGCTTTGATATATCGAAGTTCCGATCCAGTCCAAGTTATCGTTACTGCTTGACAACCCTAAAGGACGAATTCCATCAAGACCTTTCTCGAAAGTATGGTTCTGCTGCTCTCAAGTACCTCACAGCACAGAGGAACATCTGAAACCTGTTTCAAATGTACTTTAGCAAACAGGAGAATGGCTTGACTTAGCCTTTTTAAGCTTAGAGGCCAACATGCTGCTCTGGTACAGGTGTAGGTGTCTAAGGAACAAGCTGTCCTGCTACAAACCCATGTCTCTACTGAGTACAGACTATAAAATCTGAGCTTTAATTATTGTTTGTTATAGAAATTCATACAGCAGCAAACTGTGAAAACCAATGACATCAGCAGCACACCCTTCTCAGAATGGATTATGCCAAACGGGGTGATGAAAACCTGACCAAACCTTTTAACCGTTTCAGCACAACGTAACAAAGGACATCAGTATGCATTTGTGGAACGTTGTGATGAGTCAGTTGCTCTACAGCCTGAAGACAACGGTCATGATCAAGACCTTTTTTTGACAATCAGGGCTTTTTCTTTACTACAGATCTATGGCTAGTGGTCCATGCTGCTACACAGCTTTGAACCTGACTAAAACCATCCTATGGAATATCAAAAGAGTGGAAATTAACTTGAAATAAATGAGCTTTCCAAATATTCTTCTGCTGGACTGAAGTGTGGGAAGGGCAACAAGACAAAGGAACATTTAAGCCTTATAATTTCCTTGATATTTAAAATATTTAAAATATTTTTCTTTGTTTTTAATGAAGATGAAAAAAGTGACTGATTTACAGCCTATGTATGTTTTACATTATGAAAAAAAACACATTATTTTTTGATTTAGAGACACTTGTGGACGTTGAATGCTTGATAGATCTACAGAAAGTATTTGTGTGTTGTCCTGGGGTTCTGAATGTTAGAAAGACATTTCTGTTAAGAATGATCAGTCTTCTGGTTATGTATAAGTGCTGCATTTATAATTGTCACATGAAAACGGCGCATATTATAAGATGCTTGACATCCCGAATCATAGCATATGCCACTTTCTTATCCTGAACCTACACCCCCAACTTCGTTGGGAAACTTCTTTTGCTTTACAGATTTGCACTTTGTACTTTTACAGAAAACTAACAATATCAATATAAGCATATAATTCTGTGTACATTGACATGGAGATCCACACGAGGGACCATAAGGAAATGCGGCACCTGTTTCAGATATTTTCTCAAGGACTCAATAACTGTTGTCAGTTATATAATACACTTCTGTTAGGATCAAACCTATGTCATATTCTGGTCAGCCTCCAATTGGATAGGATGAATATGAAAAAAATTACAACCTGGAGCTACAGTAATGTGAAAGCTTGTATCAGTCTTTGTACCAATCACTGTCACAATGTAATTCCCAGTATATCCCATCTAAGTAACTCTTCTCTGGGTCATATTGAGTTCACCCTTCTTTCGCCATCCATGCCCTGGCACTCCATCAGACTGTGCAGATTTACGGTAAATACCCGTGCCTTTGCTGTGTTGCGAAAACTGGATATTGATTGTACTACTGTACGCATCAGCGGGGCCTGCGAGTATACAGGTACTCTATTTATTATTGTTGACTTAAATCAATCATATTTTTCTATGTAGGGGACAAAAGTGCTTTAAATAAATTTTCCCTGTTTCTATAAATTGTCAAAGTTCTAGTTTATTTTGCAAAAGTGGATGAGTCAGGACTTGCTCGGTGCTTTTCACTGAATGTTCCAGTTTGTTGAAGTTTGATTTAAGCACCAGTGATGATTCATAGTTAAAGTCCCCATGAAATCAAAAGTTTTTTATTATGAATATTTCAGCATTTTAAATCTTGTAAAATATTTTCAGAGAATTGTTTCTAAACACATTATAAATGTTACAAATGTATTGTTGAAACACATTTTAAAGATTGTGAAAAAGTTTTGCCACATTTCTGTTCAGGATTATTTGGGCGGGGCTTAAACGGTTGCCTGGAGCACAGAACATGGCGCCGCCATTACGGGGACACACCCCCAGTGTTTGAGAGCAGAGAATCCTGCCTAGTTTTTCCAAGATTTTAATAACTTATTTTATTTACTTGGCGTGTTTTTATCATCTCAATTTGGCTGGGTGTTTAATAACACATTTTTCTGTGGTGTGACAAACTAATTAATTTATTTTTGGACTTTACACAGACTTAAAACGTACAGTCTCTCTCTTCTGCCTGTACAGATAAACAATTTTTATGACATCATTCTGCACTCAGCTTCTCATCAGATTCCAGGCTGCAAGGTAAACTAAACACCATTGGCTATTTTAAAAGGAGTATGGGTTGCTCAACATGTCCCGCCCTAACTTCCTGTTTGAATGGAATTATGCAACACACTAAACAAAGCTGCATGTTTCAATGCAGTTCAGTGGGTCTTTAACAGTATTGTTCTGCGTGAGATAAGAGATGCTCAGGGCAAATATTAAAACAATGTAAAGTTTCTTTGTTTTGCAAACCATTCTAGTAAACTCAGGGATCAAGGTCCAATCCATAATCTGTTAATGCTTTTTGCAGTTCCTCTGCTGTTAATGTGGAGAGCATGACCTAAGCAAATATATCTGTTAGTAGAAAGTTTGATCAGTAAACTTTGTGCTTTCTAAATGACCTACAGTAAGAAGACCTACTTTAGCATTTATGTGTCCCATGTGGCAAAGGGTTCTCAATTCACAATATAGGGTAACAGGATGCTTTAGAACACTGAGTGCAAATGCGCACTGGATATGAATGTATATCCAAAATCAATAAAACAAAAACCTACAAATGAATCAGCGAAGCAAAAGGTCTTTAAGTTCAACACCAGCATGTATACATAGAGTTTCTGATAGAATAAGCGGTCAAGTTTCAATGCATCCTCCTAGATAAGATCCTGCTCCTGAGGTTGATCTATTGTTCTCCGGCCACACAGTTAATTCCAGCAGTTGGAGGAGAGATGTAACCAGAGCCTTGAGTGTTAGTGGACGGTTATTTCCTGCACCGTGTGGGCTAATGCATGTGTAATTGCCCGTAGTGGCCCTTCATAACATCATGAATCAGAATCTATTGCACAGGAAAAGAGTTTGAAGCAGCGTTCTCAGCATTCATTCACTCAGCCAAGCAGCACATTACAGGAAAGGGCATGCAGGGAACTCTTCTCACAGTGTGAGCGCTGCAGATCAGAGTGTCTCAGCAACACAATCTAGAAAATGGACTTGCATCAGAAAACATGCACACGCTTGAATAATTCAAAAACAGACAGTGGCAAGTAATAGCTGTTTCTTGCTGAATCCGAGGCAGCGGTCTCATTTGACTCTCGCTTCTGTCTTTAACAATTACTGTACATGCTTTTTAGTCTCAGCATCTAATGGCATGACTATAGACCGCCCACAGTCCATACTCTCATACATAATGCACATAAAAGTGAAAAGCACTTTTTCGATGAGTTTGTAAGAAGTGCAATTCTCAATAATTTTCTTAAAAACATTTGAAATTTTCTTAAGAATGAAATGACAGGCTTTGACATTGATTAGATATGCCTGCTCTTGATTAACTCTCTACCATTGAAGAGTTAACTCGTCAATTAAGAGAAAATGCTTCCCTGCCAATGACAAGTTTTTCCGGCAATCCATGTTTCCGCTATTATCCACTAGGTGCCGCTTTACCCAACTTATAAAACACGTAAACAACCCTTTTGGTAAAACAGTAAGAACATTGTGTCATTTTTTGGATAATCGCACTGAATCTGATCTCTATCAAAAGTCCTTCACAAAAATGCAATTATCTTAGATTTTTGCTGAGGGGCAACCTTCCGATCTCTCTAATGAAGCCAATACGGAAGTGATTTAAACTGCAATTCATCAACTGGCCGCTAGAGGCTGGCTCCAAAAGGGAGTCAATTCCTATAGACCTTCGTGTTAAAATGGCCAACTTTACAGTAGAAAATAATATGTTTACAGCCTGGTACAAAAAGTGATTTTGGTCTGTATAGCAAATTTTGCCCTTCGTGACAACTGTGAGGGGGTGTATTTTTTGTAACTCATCCGTTTAAATTATATTAAGCCTTAAACTTCTGCATAATTAAGGGTGTGGCCACTTGAGTGACGGTTGAATTGCCACTGCCGTCACTGAAATCGACCTAGGCGGGCGTGGTTTCAGCAACCAGTCACCTCAGCTTCACCCACTTCCCACCTATTTACCCATGTTTGGTGCACGGTGACGAGCTGCCAAGATGGTATTGGCAGAAACCGCCTACTTTAAGCTTCAAAAACGATCTTCAGAAACCAATGGGTGTAGTCACAGACACTACGTCCATCTTTTTTACAGTCTATGATTTTTGCTAAAAATTGTGTATTTTTGGGGAAACTTTCCCATATTTGAGAGGTGATAAAAAGAGAACTAATAAAGGTAGGGTGAAAGTTTTGTTTTTGTTTGTAAGCAGAGGGTCTGTTCTTATTTATTTATTTATTTAAAGAAGAACATTTTCTGGAAGACATTACACTTTTGTGAAAATTATAAAAAATGCTGGCACTGGCTGGCAACTTTTTTTAAATGCTGGCGGGGAAAGAGTTAAACAACTCATCTGTCCAATAACCTTTCTTGAAGCACATCACGATCATAAAACCCGTATTTCTGAATGGCCCGGGGGGGGGGGGGGGGTATTAAGCATATTTGATGAATGTATAGTACGTGTCAAGAGCATTCGATTAAAATCATTATCTCATTCTTGACAAAGGTGGTGTATAGAGGCTTTTGCATCTGAATCCTGTAAATAAACTAATCTGCAAAAAATTTGACAAATTCAATAAGGAGAAAGAAAGCTCGTAGCTAGTATAATTGCAATAATATTATTTGTGAGTATTTGTGACCCCCTCCAATGATTAAAGTCATTTTGATCCAAAATAAATGTAAAAAGAATTCAGTTTTCTAATCATTCTAATAATTTCTAAAGAGTAAATAATGGTAAAGTAATGCAGCTACACTTGATCATTATTATATCAATATAAAAATTCCTCATTTCTAAACATGATACATGTCAAACAAATCTGCTGATAAAATCATACTTATCACGATTTAAGATAGATGTGAAGTTATTGTAACCTTAAAAGTATTGATTGTTTTATTTTCCCCGACGTGACGTATATCCAAATGAAATCAAACAAAGGTAGGGCTGGACTTAAATTCATCCATCGAGAATTTATTGGATCGTCAGAAGTTGGGTCATGTTGCTATTTGTTAATCACTAAAACTTTTCCCGAACCTGCCCACCTGCCATACCATATGAATGGAAGTTTAATGCTGCGTTTACACCAGCTGCGGTTTAGGCGGCAAGCGCGGGTGATTTACATGTTAAGTCAATACAAAGACGCGATTACATGCGTATTATTATCCTGCAGCGCTGAATTGAGCGTTGTCGCTGGAAAACGCACGAAGTGAAAAATCTGAACTTCTGCGGATTTCCTCACTGCATTAACCAATCAGGACCTTGCTGTAGTAGTGACGTGATAACAGGAAGCGAGCGGAGTGGCGGAGTCTCCGCGGAGTCGCAGAAGCCCCTCCCATGATGTGGATTTCCGCGTGAATTTCTGGAATGACTAGAATTTCATGCACAGCTTTCACGTGTGGCTGAAGCGAGTGAACTCAAATGTTCAAGCATCCAACTACACGCGGATAACGCATTTTTGCCGCCCCTACCGCGGCTGGTGTAAACGCAACATAAGAGAGATTATCTCGAGGAGGAAGATTTGCACCTTTAATTAATGATTATGAGAGCATTCTTTTTTTTAATAATGTAGCTCACAGATATATAATTTGTAGAAAAAAACAATATAAAAAAAAATTTGACTACAGGGAGACTTTAACATCAAAAACTAAAAATAAGAACTTTCTTAAGAAGTTTAATTCATTATAAAATATTTGAAATGTTTTCTTAAATTTGAATTTAATAAAAAAGTGGGAGTTTTCTTAAGAATATTTTGTGAATCTGACTGCTTTACAAAACTTTTAAAAATAAGAGACACAGGGTTTTTACCAGTCTGCCAAAAAATTGTATTTACAAGGTATTCAATTGATAAAAGGACAATTTAAAAAAACAAGTCACTTTTTTACCCATAAATGCTTTCCTCATATGTTTAGACAATATAGTTTGTTTGAGGGACCTATTTAACTACTCCAAGTTAACGACACTCTAAAAATGCTGGGTTATTTTTAATAAAAGTGGACAAACTCAGCCATTATAAATAACAGCAATAATCAGTAACTATTTTACTTTTCACTGCCAGGCTATTACTGTTTTAATAAATTTTAAACAAACAGTAAATGTCACAGTGGCTTCTCACTTTACATAGTTTTCCTGACTAAGTGGGCGTTCTTGGCCAGAATAAGCAGCAATGTGGAGGAGAAGTTATGCTACAGTTAAATAGCTGAATAAGCAAGAAGATGTACTTTCAAAAGTCTCTCGTGCATAACAATGAAATAACCAGGCTTTTCATTAAAACTGAGTTGCGTGTCACAATGGCAATGATCTGATTTCATAAAAGAGATATATTAAGAAATTGTTGCTTACTTTCCTGATTCATAATTGACAGACCGAGCATGCAATTTCTCATTAGTAACTGCTGCAACATCATTTCCCCTTCATAATGAAATTTACATTTCTATGGGAATTTTTGCTTAATGAATCCAGAGAACATCTATATGGAGAAATTTTTGGATTTAATACAATCGATCAAAATGGACAGAGATAATATTAGAGAAAAAACATAGATGGAGGTTTCTCAGTAATGGTGTCAACAGCTGAAGTGATGACCTTATGATGTAGGATCACAGAGGAAATAATTCCTTCAGAAAGTTTCTCACAGATCGATGCCAATTGCCCATTGTACCTTTTATTGTCTGTTAACCCGGTGACAGAAGTCAAAACAGTCCATTTATCTTTAGTTCAACTCTGCATTTGCAGGAAGAGGCCAAATATCTCTTCATATCAGCAGTGGCTATCGGATATTGAACTTCTCATCATATCCTTATATCATATCAGACTGCTCAATATCACTTCTTGTGAATGTGCAGCAGAGGGCCATCATTTATACTATTGTTTCTGAATCACTTCAATACAGACACTAAATATCGTGTATCTTGTAGACGCATATTGACCTTAATCTTTTCAGCT
The DNA here is from genome assembly GCF_030506205.2 of Paramisgurnus dabryanus. Lineage (NCBI taxonomy): Eukaryota > Metazoa > Chordata > Actinopteri > Cypriniformes > Cobitidae > Paramisgurnus > Paramisgurnus dabryanus. Next base: position 38,535,279 of record NC_133345.1, on the reverse strand, counting down.
AATCCCTAGCTGAAAATATCAGGTCAATATGCTTGTAAAGTGTATTTCTTTACTGATGTTCAGTTGTGATTTTTTTAGCATGACATTTCTGTTGGTAAAACTGTGACTGTGTGTGTGTATGTGTCATACAGCCTAAGGGATTACCCAATACTGACAATACTGAGACAATCTCAAAGTTCTTTGACTTTTAAAAGATTTCCCCCCTGGAAGCCGGTTTGAGTGAAACTAGGGACAGATGTTCAAACAGCAGTTGTGAGGTGTTTCTGGGATCTATGGTAAATCCCAAGATAACACGCTAATTACATGAAGTCCCACATGGAAGTTGCCAAAATTCATTGTAATGTTAAAAGGATAGCTCACTTAAAAATGTAATTCTGTCATCATTTACATTCATGTTGTCCTTTCATAATTCTGTTGAACACAAAAGAAAATATTTTGATAAATTATGGTAACCACATAGTTGACAGTATTGACTTCCATAATATTTGTTTGTCCTATTATGGAAGTCAATAGGTACTTGAAGCTGTTGTTTTTTATTCTTAGCGGAAGTCTACCGGATGTTTGGGCCACAAAGCCCAAAAAGAATTGAATAGAATATTTTTTTTTACACAACAACCAAAATGGGTGCAGTCGTAGGTGCAAATTGTTAAGTGTTTGTACTAATTGCACCTTACGACTGCACCCATTTTCCTTTACACACTTTTTTTGGTTATTTTATGTTGTTTGGTCATGATTCTGAGGACCCCCATGAAAACGAGATGTTGGATCTCATGGGGTTGATCCTCTAATAAATGTCAATAAATAAATAAATCAATCAATTTAAGGGGTGTCAAACATTCGGCCCACGTGCCAAACATGGCCCACAATTGTTCAATCCGGTCACCATGATGATTTATTATTAAATATTAAATACCTATTTAAAAAATCCTTTCAGGAGGGACGAGGCAGTCGCGTGTGTCCAGTTTAAATAGGAGATGTGGAAAGCAGCAGAATATGAACAGTTTCACAGGCAAAGCATAGATGGACCTCAAGGTCTTGGGTCTTGCACCCAAACATTCAGCTGTTTCTGTGGGCATGGCTCTTTGCGGCAGATGCTGAGAAAAATGGCAGCCATGTATGTAATGGCCATGAATCAGTTTCTGCCTTAAAGGGGAGATTTCATAAGACTTTTTTATAATGTTAAATAAATCTTTGGTGTCCCCAGAGTACATATGTGAAGTTTTAGCCCAAAATACAATATAGGTAATTTGTAGGTGTGAGCAAAATTTTTTCATTTTGGGTGTCCTTTAAAATGCAAATGAGCTGATCTCTGTACTAAATGGCAGCGCAGTGGTTGGATAGTGTAGATAAAGGGGCGGTAATATCCCCTTCTGACATCACAAGAGCAGCCAAATTTCAATGACCTATTTTTTCACATGCTTGCAGAGAATGGTTTACCAAAACTAAGTTACTGGGTTGATCTTTTTCATATTTTCTAGGTTGATTGAAGCACTGGGCACCCAATTATAGCACTTAAACATGGAAAAAGTCATTTTGTCATGACATGTCCCATTAACTCTTTTTCCGACAGTGTTTTTTTTTTTTTTAAAGTTGCCAGGTATAACCAGACTTTTTAATGATATTCACAAAAGTTTAATGTGTTCCAGAAAATGTTCTTCTTTAACTATGTAAACATACAATATATCAAATAAATGAACAGACCCTCTGCTTTCAAAAAAGAAAAAAAATGTTTTATCCTGTCTTCATTTGCTCTCTTTTTATCACCTCTCAAATATGGGTAGGTTTTTTCAAAAATACCAAATTTTGAGCAAAAAGCTGAGATAACTGAGTTTTTGTGAAGGACTTTTGATAGAGATCAGATGCAGAGCACTGATCAAAACCTACACGGAGTTCTAACTGTTAGCCCTTATTGGATGCTTCAGTGTTTTATAAGTTGGGTAAGAGCGCCACCTGGTGGATAATAGCATAAATACGGATGAACGGAAAAACTCGTCATTGGCAGGGAAGCGTTTTTTTTCCGGCAGGGATGTAGCAGTAGCAGTGCTTCACCTTTTGAGAATACACTTCCCAGTATGCATACGGTAAAAAGATGGCTGTGTCTCATATGACGTTGCTATTTGTACACGCTGTGACTATACACATCACAACACATAAATTGAAAAATGTTGGCATTATTTTGTCACTTATTGGGAGCAGTATGCTAGCTTGAGCATCAGGCAGAGCTACGAGACGCACAGAGATAAAAAGGGTATGGACTTAACTACTCTGGGGGACGGTGAATAAGCTAAAGTCCCCAAAAGTCACCAAGTTCCTTTAAATGCCAAGGCTGGTCGGGACTTACTTACACACAAACGTCTAAAAATGAGAGTAGCAACTGCCACAAAACTGGTGATATTGCTCCGGTTTTAAAAGCACCATTTTAAAGCATGATGCCTGTGTTTTATGACTTCAAATTGTACTAGGTACTGCAATACTTTACAAATCTAGCACAATTTTTATTAAATGACTGTTCTCATTACAAATATATTCAAAATAAAAAAATGAATTATAATTCTGTTAAGGTTCCATACAGAGAAAGTTAAATGAAGGCTTTTCATCTTAAGACCGTGGGGTTTTACAGATGAAAATTTGTGTTATTATACAGTACGAGTATGTGAATGTTTCTGAGGACTCATGAAAGTTAGTTTTCACAGAGCCGTGTGTTTTTCTAGTTTTATTGCTTATTATTTTGAAGTTTGTTTAGTTAATATTAACACAATTATTAGCACACTGATGTTTAAAAAAGTTATCCTCATATGAGGACGTTATTTATCATCCGGCTCTCAACCTTAATGAGCTTTAATGACACCCCTGCTATAGACTATGTACAATTGTGTAAGGAACATCTATTATGAGCATCTGCTGTGTACATCTATAACTGTGCAAAACTGACTTGTGCAAAAACAACAGTACATTACAGTAAATAATTACAATAACAGCAGTAACCTTGAAGATGTGCAAAATGAGATGAGGCTACTTGAAAATAACAGCAGTAGTAACACTATGAAATGCAATGATAGCAATAGTAGCAGCACAACACAAACATTTGAAGTACAAACCATATGTGAGGCTGCATTTATTGCAGTGTTAAATGTTTGTTTAAATCACTACATTTTTGTGGGAGCAAAAGAATAACAGTAGCCTAAACTTGTTTTAGAACGACTATTATTTGGAAAGGTTTCATGGTTTTAAGAACATTTATGTTCAATTAAGTTAATTCAACTTAAAATATTAGTTAATGTTGTTTCAACCAATTTGTTTTAAGGCAACCAGGTAACTTAAATCAATGCATGACCATTAAGTGAGAAAGAGAAAAAAAATGAAGGATGAACTGGAGAAAAAAGAGAAATCAACGCAGAAGGAAAAAACATCTCAGTGGAATAACTTGTGTCCCCAGGAAAACATGGACAGAGTTCTGTTATAAATCTCATTGGCTCTTTATACCCGGCGAGCTCTGAATGAAGACGTGTGATGTAACATACTGCTCTCTGCAGTTCTGCCTCTCCTGAGGGCATGAAGCCACTGTCAGAGTAAACTTCTCATTTCCAACCTCTGCTGAATGATGTTGGGCTTTCCTCTGCTGGACAAAGGTATACGCAGTAGGGTGACAGACAGATGAAAGCAATCATGCTTTGAAATCAACCATGAAATCCAAATAGGAATATTGTGGCCTTTAGTCTTTGAGCATCTTTATGCTAGTGTTCACCTAAAAATGTCAACATTTACTTTAAATGCAGAAAAATTGCATTTAAAATGTATTGTTTTTTTCTATTCCGAGAAAATATATCATGAATATTGATAACTAATCTTGCACTTAAGGGCACATACCTATTTATTCCAATGAACTACTCAGGGTGAGAAATCCCTTTTACTGTAATATTGCCTGCCACCTATAATAGCAAGAAGCAAAAACAAACAGTGCTAAATAGCACTAAAAGTGGTTCACTGGCTCGTAAGCATATAGGAGAACCATTTTAAGTGTGGAACCATATTGTGCTTTATAGAACCATATCTGGTGCTACAGTGGTGCTATATCACCTCGCATGGTTCTTCAGGGGTGCTTTATAGGTTCTATAGCACTAAAAATTGGTTCCCCTATAATTACGAGCCTTTAGTGCTATTTAGCATATTTTTTAGAATGGCTATTAGATATTTAATAAAAAAATGGTAAACCCTTCAACATAAACAACAACACATCTGCTACGCTCAACCTGATTTTGCCAAGTGGTTCACGTCCTCAGGGTAACATAACCATACCTGTCAACCCTCTGGTTTTTGCCGGGATTCTCCCGTCTTTTACCATTCTTGCCTGCATTTAAATAACTTCACCCATATTTTTTGTCTATCTATAAAAAAATTCACTGGCCATATTTGATGTTTCCTACACTCACCTCCAGTAAAGCAGGCAATCGTATCTGTAACATATCACTCAAACAATACCCGCCAATGAAACAAGAAGAAGAAAAGCTTTATGAGGATATGTAGAGGATGGCCCTGTCCCAAATAGCACACTCCGGACATGTGGACTTCCTCAGAGTCCACACTTTGATGACATCATGTAGTGCAGACCTTAGGGACCCTTGATGCGAGTCCACGAGGGTGCACCGGAGTCGTATTTTGGGACAGACTCGAGGGTCACGCCGGAAATAGGAGTAGAAGTTGCCCATCAATTTAAGCCCATCGCAATTTAAGAACAAGAGATTTGGGACAGGGCCAATGACAATCCGCGCGTGCAAATCTACAACCGCGCATTTAGCACGCACGTCCGCCCGCGAGCATACACAAATTCACACATTTGGATGTGTTTTTTGTAACTTTGCGTGTAGGGAAACACTGCTGTTTGTGCTTTAATGCTTTAATGCTTTAATACTTAACTCAGAAGGTGTTAAGGAATGCAACATCTGCAACGTGTATAACAAGTCACTTTTTGCAAATTAAACCTAAACTCAACCCCAACCATAACCATAAGTGAACCCTAAAATCAGAGATGAGTGAAAAACAATGGTTTAAAAGCAGCTAGTCCTGGGTTGTAAGCTTAAACAAACAGTAAACTTATTTCTGAAAGCTGATTGGTTTATTAAAATGTTGTCCCAGTGTCAACATAATGTTGCCCTGAGGACATCAACCACTTGGCAAAATCAGGAGGGCTGTAATGGATAGTTAAAGGCGATGCTATCAACCACTTTTTTACTTCCATCTGGCCAGTTTGACTTCTGGCATAAATTTGCATATTTTATCTGGCAAGGAACTTAGATATGAAGAATGTTGTGAAGGGCCACAATAATATATCCCCCCCCCCCCCCCCCCCAAAAAAAATATAATGTAAAGGCAAGTGTTTCTTAAACAGACATCACAAAATGCAGCTTTGCCAGACCTAAAATGCCTCAAACGTTATGCAAGAATGCACGCAATGTTGAGTGAAATAAAAGCTGACTATTTACACAGTCTATATAAAGTAAATGCATTACTTGACCACATGGAAAATAGAAATTAAACTCCTAAATCTTCTATTTATTTTTTATATTTTCTTTAAATTTGAGTTGAACATGAAATAACGTAGCCAATAAGCACAACATTATTAAACATTTCTAAACAAAAACATGTATTTAAATGATATAAACTGCAATAAGAGCTACTAAAAACATAGCACTACTATAAGTCAATAAGCCATAATAGTACTGTAATTACAGTATTTCAATAAAACTGCTTGAATGCACGTGTAATCTTTTGAATAAAGTAGATCTTAATGAAGAGAAATAATCAAAAGATGAACTTACTTAACCTGTTTAGCATTACCTGTAAAAAGCTGTTAAAATTATTATACATATAGTCATACATTTCATACATAGATTTTAAATGAAATATTGTTATACATCATTTAAGTAAGTACAGAATATAGTACTGCATGTACTTCGTAAGTACTGTACCTGTAATTAAATAACTTAAAAATAAAGACTAATTCCATTTTTCTATTGTCATAGGACAAGTTATTTAATAACAGTAATTAGTTACATAGTTATCTATTACATCTATCTAAGTGTGTACCACTTGCAAAGTGCAATGCGCATTCATATTGCATACAGCATGTTCCTGGTCTCCAATTGATGTCCCCTTATGACCACCATGCTTCCTGTTCTGTTTTAAAAGCAGCGTGCACAGTCACTAATGAAAAGAAATAGTTTGGCTAGAGAACGATCGCTTCCACATATCCTCTGAGATCCATGCGTCTACCTTCTCCGAAAATCTTTTCCTGTTATGCCACAGGCCAAAACAACCCTGTGTCGCAGAGTCTTCTCAACAGGAGCATCACAGTTCTTACCTTAAAAGTGCAGTAATTTATGTGTCTTGTGAATAGCAGTACTGCAAGATGCTTGCAAAGTAGATATCTGTCAGAAACAGCAGTAGATACAATAAGAGAGTGGGGGCTTTTAATCGGTCTTTAGATGCGCCTGTGCGCCGCGAGAGGTCGGCTGATGCGAGAGATGAGATCATTACTATAATTAAACCCTCTGTGGCGTTTATCAAACAGCTTATTTGATTTGACGTTGTGAGATGAGGCGTTATGGGAGGACCAGCTTTTTTGATCAGACTGGCGCGCTCACTGCCAGCTGGAAGTAAATACTTTCTCTTCTAATGAAATTTTCCTGAGCGACAGACATCAGTTATCTGCGAAATGAAAAATGTGTCAACGGCTCACCCAGAGAGTAAAGTGCATAAAGTTGCAAACATGCACAAGGCAAAGCATGCATGGATACACACTAGGTAGGTTTACATGCAACCAAATAATCAGTTTGTAATCGTGTTGATGGCTCAATTGTAGGGATGCACCGAATCCAGATTTTTTAGGTTCGGCCGAATCCCGAATCCACCGTTTAAGATTCGGCCGAATCCGAAACCGAATACCGAATCCTACTCGCATCCTTATTCCATTAACACAGTAAAACACATCAATGAAGTAAACAACGTCCACAGCAGTGTATTTTTCATTTTATTTAATTTTAACTGTACATTATGCCAGGATGACAAGTTGGAAAAACTATTTTGACAATTACCATAAGCCTATGCATAATGAAAGCGATGCGTTGCGACACGCTCGTTTTTACAATAAGCAAGCAGCTCCGCGCTGAAAACTATATTTAACTTTGAGTGAGAAGCTCCGCTCGTCAATGTCAGGTTTCACACGGCCGTCCAATTACAGTGGAGGAGGGGCGGGAGATTACCACAGCAACCAACCGGCTCACAGCTGAAGCATCACAGCTACCAAGCGCTCGGCTGAAAAACAGCTGGAATTTGGCGTCCTCAAGGCGTTTTCAGCTGTGTTTAAAAGTTTTGGTGTGTCCAGCCCCTAAGGCTCACCGAAAGAAAAAGCTCATCTCCACGTCAGCACCCGATGTGTGTAATCAACGGCCGCGTTACGTCGACCAGCGTAGCACAAGCCTAGGGTTCGGTTCGGTGGAAAAAAAATCTAGGATTCGGCCGAATCCGAACCCCGTCAAAAAGCCCAGTATTCGTCCGAATCCGAATCCTGGATTCGGTGCATCCCTACTCAATTGTATGCAAATTTGGAATGTATTGAAGGGGGTGGTGTACTCCGATCTGTGATCCAATCAGCAGGAGAAAAGTACGCCTGAATCATAGTATTTTCTAAATTGGATGCAAAAATACATTGTGCACATGCGCAGAACATTTGTGCTCCAAGTTCACGTATTTTTTTGACCTCTTATATCACATGATTCTCGTCACAGAAACACGCAATAGCAAGGCAATAGCATCACGCATTAACGTTAATGGGGTCACGTGCTGTACAAGCAATGTACTAAATTTTGCAGCGTTTATGTATACTTTTAAAACATTAGGCTACTTTAAGTAATAAAATAGCATTGTGCCTTTTAAAAAGTGTTTTTATTACCTATATCTGAAAACTTCTTAAGACAACTTTCTCAGTTTTGACTTTTATGCAGAGAAGCGTGAACTCGACGAGAGATGCTGTCTGCAGTGTAGCGTTGCCAAGTCCTCTGCTTTTTTCGCATTTAGATTTGGGCTGGTTTCTACCAGTTTTTTTGCGGGTTAAAGATTAAATGATTTCGTTGCTTAGTTATTGGTATTTGTATTTGGGCTGTGAATAGTCATTGGGATGCTTTTGGGCTTGTTTTGAACGTCCATTCGGATGGTTTTGATACGCGAATCTGGCAACCCTGGCTCCGCAGACTTTCGGTCCGTAATTATATAATGTACGTGTAAACGAACATTAAAAGCAGACTGCAATGTTTAGGGTGCATGTAAACTGTAATGCCGTAACCTTCAATCGTATTCAATTCAGTCATGCATGTAAACATAGCCACTGTGGAAATACAACACCAGTGTCCCAACAAGGGGCTCAAGTTCAGATGTGGATAGTTAGGGAAGGACTTAGGGGGATGAAGGCCTCTGGGATTAAGTCATTTTTGGGCCCTACCTACTCTACAAATGATCAATATAAATAGAGCTATGTATCATACTGTAGCTCTAAAGCAGTCACATCAGCCAATGCAACTGAATCATTTTGGCAAAAAAATTACCCCCAAAATGAAATGAAGTTAGACCTGATATGTTTTGTAACTGTTTTTGTAAGCATTTTTTTTATTACCCCATGCTGGGTTAAAAAATACCCAATGTTGGGTTGTTTTTATGCAACTATGGGGTATAAAAACCCAGCAGTTGGGTTAAAACAACACAGCATTGGGTAATTTTTAACCCAGCATGTGTTCTGTCCAATATTTATCCATTATGGTAATGGTAAATGGACTGCATTTATATAGCGCTTTTAACAGACCTATGGCCATCCAAAGCGCTTTACAAGTTTGCCTCACATTCACCCATTCACGCACACATTCATACACCGACGGCGGTGTCAGCCATGCAAGGCGCCATCCAGCTCGTCAGGAGCAGCTGGGGTTAGGTGCCTTGCTCAAGGACACCTCGACAGTTGGTCCAGTGGAGCCGGGGATCGAACCACCAACCTTCCGGTTTGTAGACAACCTACATGAACCACTGAGCCACTGCCGCCCACTGAGCCACTGGGTCAAAAATAACCCAGCCATTTTTAGAGTGGGTTCTCCAGGGATAAGTTTCACTTTAATGGCAATGAAAGGGTTAATTTTCTGTAATTAAAATGCCTAATTTTCACAAATGTCACTTTAGTAAATGGGATATCACGTGCAGGTTAATCAAGCACAGTTGACTGGCCAGCTCTACTCTACTGTAAAGAATGTGAGACACAGGGGATTTGTTTCTACAGTACAGTATGCGCAGTGGTTAGCGGAGCTTTGGCTGTTTTTTGTTACTTTACCAAAACATGCATTATATTGTAGATGCGTTGATAAACCATTTAAACACGTACCAACCCGAAGGAGGTGAACGGCACGGTTCGGATTTTTACATAGAACCTGAACACCCCTAATAATAAGATGTATTAAAACGACAATAACTTGAAAGTTCAGTGCATTATGAATATTAATTAGGAGAAACGTTTAAAAGCAGAAATATATAATAAATCCCTTAAGTTGTACAAGGTAAGCCATAAATGCCTAGGGATGCATCTGTGTGTGCCCTCCTCAGCTGCAGCTAAGAAAGGCATACAGAGCAAAACTTTTCTGATTGGCTGTGTTTTTGATTGACTACTAAATATGAAATACATTTAAATGGAAATTATACTTTAAATATGAAATCAAAACCTCCAGGGTGTAGAAACTAAATTTATTGAGTAAATAATTCAGGAATGAGTAAGTGAATGGCTGAATTTTTACATTGCTACTAATGCAGACAGGTTCCGCAGCTGTAAACATGACAGATCGTAACTACTATTAACCAATCAGCGAACATAAAGATGACTGACAGTAATTCTGTAAATTAAATCACATTAATACTTAGAAAGGGGAGGGCTAGTTAACCATGCTGCACCAATCAATTAGCTTCAAATGACTGTAATGCAGAATTACTAAACAAATCTATGAACGTAATGGGGCCCCCTACTGGATGGGGTCTACGTTATGTTAATCCAGCCCTGAGTGCGGCAGCTAAGTAACTTGTAAATTGTAAGGCAAATTGTACAAAAACGTACGAATATGGTCAAATGAATTAATACGAATTAGCCAACAATAGTATAATATGTACGAATTCTTGTGAGATAGTGTTGGATAAATGCCAGTGATAAGATAATTTACACAATAGTTATTGCAGTGAACTGGTATTTAAATCACTGATGTATATAAATGACTGGTTATAGAATGCTTAACGTAACAGCGTGAGGTGAAGCCAGCGCAGAGTTCAAGCGGCCATCTTGGTGTACCCAACCAGCAGAGGGCGTCATTGACTTCCGTTCAAAATAATGATTAAAATTCACCCGGTTTACAGCGTATCAGTCACACAAGATCAATTTAAAGGATATGTGTACGTAAATTAATTGTTAATTCTGGTGTTATTTGCAATGTTTATGTTTTAATCTGGCAAAATAATGGACTTATAAAAAAACGTTAAGGTGAGTGTGTCTGCTGCATTCTGTTAATGACACGGGTATAAATAAAGTTTTTTGACAGTACGCGGTCAGCGTTAAGTTTAGGGAACTTGTAAAGATAACATAATTACAAAACCAGCTAATTATTCACATACAGTAGTTAAAGCATGATTATTTATTTATATTTCAGAATGAGCATGAGTTTTTCATTAATATTAAATATGCTGCGGTGTGTCCACTGATCTGATACTGTAATGAAGATGAATGTATAGTAATTTACTGTTTAAAAAACAAAATGTACAACATTCAGTAAATAACTGTGTAGATCATTAGGACATTTGTGTTGTAATAATGTACATGGAGACTTCAGATATAAAAACAGAGACTAAAGTGGTGTTTTATCATTAAAATCTGATAATGTCCATTGATTTAATAAAACGTTTGGGCAAACCAACATGGTGGCGCGGTGGCTTCACAATTGTGACGTCATGCGCAATCCAGTCATTTATATGGATCAGTGGTTTAAATGCTTGTTGTTTTACATATAATTATTTTGATAATTTTAACTGTACTACTGTAATAATGAGCATGTTTTTGCTGAATTAGATTATTAAAACACGTCTACTGATTTTTAAGGTACTTAAAGTAACCAAGGGCTTAATTATGATGGTGGCATAAGTGTTCACTTACCAAGTACATTTAGTCATTTAGCAGACGCTTTTGTCCAAAGCGACTTACAAGTGAGGTAAACAAAAGAAGCAATTATGGCAACATAAGACAGCAATACATAAGTGCACTGGAAATAGTCTCATCAAGTCCAACACAATATACATAGCCAAGGGTATGTTAGTAGTTTTTTTTTTGTTTTTTTTTTTTTTTAGATAAAGAGGAAGGTAGATAGAGAAAGAGATAAAGAGAAGGGTAACTAAATAAAGATAGTAAATCTGTAATTAGGAAGTTAGGTAATGGTGGAAGAGATGGGTTTTTAGCCGAGTCTTAAAGACAGCTACAGTGTCAGGTGATCGTGTCACGACCGGCAGATCATTCCACAGTTGTGGGACAGTTCCTGAGAAGGTACGCGTTAGTGTTTTCTTCCCTTTTTGAGATGGTACCACAAGTCGTCGCTCGGTGGCAGAGCGCAGTGATCGAGAGGGTACATAAGGCTCTATAAGCAAGCGAAGGTAAGGGGGTGCTGACCCAGTGGTGGTTTTAAAGGCCAGGAGCAGAGCCTTAAATTTGATGCGGGCTGCTATAGGAAGCCAGTGTAACTTGACAAAGAGAGGAGTGACGTGCGCCCTCTTTGGCTCATTGAAGACCACTCTTGCCGCTGCGTTCTGAATCATCTGTAAGGGTTTGGTCGTGCAGGCTGGAAGTCCTGCCAGTAGCGCATTGCAGTAGTCCAGCCTGGACAGGACAAGAGCTTGGACCAGGACCTGCGTAGCATGCTCATCTAGGAAAGGTCTAATTTTCCTAATATTGTAGAGGATGAATCTACAAGAGCGAGCGGTGCTGGCAACATGCTCCGTGAAGCTAAGCCGATCATCAATGACCACTCCCAGGTTTTTGGGCGTCTTGGAAGGCGTGATGGTCGAGGAACCTAGCTGAATGGAAAAGTTGTGCTGAATCTTTGGTTCGGATGATATGACAAGCAGTTCTGTCTTCGCAAGGTTAAGCTGGAGATGGTGATCCTTCATCCAGAGTGAGATGTCCCTCAGGCATGCCGAGATGCGGGCAGAAACCGTAGGATCATCAGGGTGGAACGACAAGTGGAGTTGAGTGTCATCTGCATAGCAGTGGTAGGAAAGGCCATGTTTCCGAATGACAGAGCCCAGGGATGTCATGTATATCGAAAAGAGCAGCGGTCCAAGCACAGAGCCTTGAGGGACCCCGGTATCTAGACGTTGGGGTTCGGAGACGTCACCTCTCCAGGATACCCGAAATGACCTATCTGAGAGGTACGACTTGAACCATAAAAGCGCTGTGTCAGTGACACCCATAGACATGAGAGTCGACAGGAGGATGCGGTGATTGACGGTGTCAAAAGCTGCAGATAGATCCAGTAAGATCAGCACAGATGATTTGGAGGCTGCCCTTGCCTGCCTTAGGGCCTCAATGACTGATAGCAGCGCAGTCTCAGTGGAGTGACCACTTTTGAATCCAGACTGATTGCTATCCAGGAGGTTATTTTGTGTGAAGAAAGTGGAGAGCTGGTTGAACACAATGCGTTCAAGAGTCTTGGAAATGAAGGGAAGAAGAGAAACGGGTCTGTAGTTCTCTAGCATAGCAGGATTGAGAGTGGGTTTCTTCAGCAACGGGGTTATCCGGGCCTCTTTAAATGCTACAGGGAAGGTGCCAGTGGAAAGGGATGAATTGATAATGTGAGTGAGAGCAGGGATAACAGTACATACTTCAACCAATCAAAATGTCAATGAAACCATATATAGATTAAATCATTTGTATGTGTTTGTTCTGTTGCATTTGTACTTGCACCCAAAATTAAGTTGTCCCTCTAAATGTGAATGTAAGATAAACTATTTATTATTTTGTAAGAGAAATAATGAGAAACTCTTGGCTACATGCCTGTGCGCTCTCTCTCTCTCTCTCTCTCTCTCTCTCTCTCTCTCTCTCTCTCTCTCTCTCTCTCTCTCTCTCTCAGGTCACTGTCACAATTGGCAGACCAAGCATGCAATTTCTCATTAGTAACTGCTTGAACATCATTTTCAGTTGTGTTTTCCATGATAACATGTAAATTTATATGAGAAGTTTTGCTTAATGAATCCAGACGGCCTCTTGCAATTCCATCATCATTATGGAGAAATGTTTGGGTTTAATATAATCGATCAAAGCAGATCGAGAGAATATATGAGAAATAAGTGTCAACAGCTGAAGTAATGACCTCATGATGTAGGATTACAGAGGAAATAATTCCTTCAGATAGCCACACCGGAGTCCTTCACGGATCGATGCCAATTGCCCATTGCACCTTTTATTGTCTATGGTGATGGTGGGAATCAAAATGCTCCCTTCATCAGCTTTTGGCAAAGGCCAAATATCTCGTTAAACAACAATGACTGCTTCAAAAAAACTGCATAACATATTAGTCTGTGTATGGTTGTGCTCTCTTTGCTAAACATTCTGAATATAGCCTTAAAAAATCAAACTTCAAACCAACTAACTAAATAGAAAAATAGTTTAGAATCTATTAAATGCTGTTATTGTTAAAATATATGTGACTCTGGATCACAAAACCAGTCAGAAAGGTCAATATTTTTTATTGAGATTTATACGTTATCTAAAAGTTGAGCCATTGGTGTATGGTTTGTTAGGATAGGACAACATTTGGCCGGCCGAGATACAACTATTTAAAAATCTTGAACCTGAGGGTGCAAAAAAAAAAAATCTATTTCTCAACTACTGAGAAAATTATCTTTAAAGTTGTCCAAATTAAGTCATTAGCAACTGCATCCTCTCACAAAAATAAATGTTTTATATATTTCCAGTAGGAAATTAAAAAAATATTTTCATGGAACATGATCTTTATTTAACTCTTTCCCCACCATTGACAAGTTATCTCGAGTTATCGAGATATTGACAAGTTATTTAGTCAATTAATAGAAAACATTTGCATAAAATTTTGAATTTTTATGTTAATCTGCAATACCGCTATTATCCACTAGATGGGGCATTTACCCAATTATGAAAAAATTGTAGCCAAAACGTTATTTACAAATTTTAAACTCGGTGTATGGTTTGATAATCTTTCTGAATCTGATCTTTAAAATTCCTTCACAAAAATACAATTATTTCAGCATTTTGCTATTTTTTTAAAGAAAAATACCCATATTTAAGAGTTTATAAGTAGAGAAAAATATAGATAGAATGAAAAGTTTTTTTCTTGTTTTGTTTATTTGATAGCAGAGGGTTTGTTTTTTCATCTGATATATTTGTATGTTTATATATTTTTAGAATTTTTTTTCCCTAGGAGTCATTTTGTGAAACTTTTGTGAAAATCACAAAAAAATAGTTGGCGGGAAACGAGTTAATATCCTAATGATTTTGGCCTAATTTTGATCCATACAATGTATGTTGGTTATTGCTATATAAATATACCCGTTTTGTGGTCCAGGTTCACTTTTAAGGAACACAAATACATAGCAATCATTCATGCATGTTTTAATGAATCATTTGTATTTAGTCGAGCAGGTAACATAAAGTATCTGGATTAATATTGTGTACCATGTCAAAAAGAGTAAAGCGTAACAGTAATCATCTCTGTTGATTGAAATAAGAGATCTAATTTTGCAAACACAATATTCTATATGCATGTAGTGTAGACATGATGTAACAACATTATTACATTTTCTGACAATATGAGTCATGCTTGCTTGTGAAAAACGTGCAGTCGTGATGTGTGGTGTTGTGCTATTATACCAGGCACATTGTTAGAGGGTTTCTTTTCTGGCACAGAGTTTAAAAGTCTCTTACAAACCTTTTACCCGAAGTGTGAGCTATAATTAAAGTGACGCTTGACTTTTCTTACACCGTTAATCAGCAATATTAGAAATCTAGTCGGACATCCTTAATAGTATAAGTGCACAAGATTGCATATGTATGTGAGTTTGAGAGCTGGTGTCAAGATGTGGTGAATATAGATGAGTGTGAGTACGGGCTCTCTTATTAAACCTCCTTGTGGGCTTCAGTACACCTGCTGTGTGAGTTTACAGAGTCAATCTCACTCTCCTCATTAAACTCTGTGCTCTGGATTTCAAGGCTGCTTCACTACTCTATTACGGGAAGTAAGAAGGGAAACACTTGGCAAACGGAGCGACACGCCATCCAAGTCATTCTGCTGAACATTTCTTCTATATGCGACCCTGTCTGTGAATCTAGGCTGAAGACTCCTAATCTAATTATGAGATGATGAACATCAAAATGTATTTTAGTCAATGTTCAGTCTTTGACATGACCTTACTCAGTCAATATTAAAGATTTTACTAGACCTATTGGTAGCCTTTGAGACAATCAATCATCAGATCCTAATTGCCACCCTATCATTGCTAGCGATCACTGGTAATCCTCTCCAATGGTTCAAATATTTTCGCTCTGTTAGATCCCTCAGGGTGTGCAGCTCACCAGATGGTCACTGGGGTCCCTCAGGGACCAGTGCTTAGTCCACTCATATTCTCAATCTACACAACATCATTAGGACCTATCATTTAGCATCTGCTAAATGCCTAAATGTAATTATCAAGGTTATATTTTCACAGAATGTTCTTTACATTATGTAAGATGATCTTATGTAGATGAGTGTATAGTAAGTTAAAACCTAAATATAAAATATGAAATGCATTCCGCTATGTCAATAAAACTGTTGAATGCTTTATTCTGATTCTGAAATGTTTCATTTGTATGCATTTTAATAACCAAAGAAAAATGTCTGTTGTAACCATGGTATATGCGGAATAATTGACTGCCGTTCTTTGAATTACTTAAAAATAATGCACACCCTCCACTTCGCATTTTTTCCCGAATAATTCTATTGTCAATTATTCCCATATATACAGATACAAATAGGCAATATAATAATTTATTATTTTTTGGTTTCACAAGGGGAATCTCTGAACACTGTGACCAGTAATGCATTCCAGTTTTCTCTGTGTGCCCCTGCCATGCTAACAGATGGCACTGCCTATGGTGTTGATTCTGTGCCACGTCACGAAAGCCTTAGTGTCTGTTGAAAGTGCACAAAACCATCACTGTATTAGGAGAACTGAAGGGATTATCTTAAAACACACACAAGGCATCCTGGGTCTATTCTTCAACTTCAGGTTTTGTACATACTTGGACACCAATAGTGCACTGCAACCTTGGCCCCTCCTGAACAATTTTCAGTAGCTAGCCATTTGTAATTAGAGCAACTGTGGTGGATAATATTTGATGTACGTATCTTTGTAGTGGAGGAAATAATGACATGCCACCCGCTGTGCCATTCAATGTCTGTTCCCTATATTAGATTTTACAATAATGATGTTGCATGTAACTATGGAGTCATTTTTTTTTCGTGCTGACATATTAAGCGTGTTATTTACATCATGCATTTTTTATGTTGGCTTCTGTGTAAACCACAGTGTGAAATAAGATGAAGCAATCCTGTGACTGGATTTGAGGATTTAAGTAAAAATCTCTGTGCTGTTTGAGCAAGATTAGAAAATAATTTAAGGTTATAATCATTTGAAATCCTTTTATCTGAAGAGAAGAGATTACTAAAGGATATTTCACTTTTGTGTTATATGCACAGAATAGGCAGTGCCATAACTAAAAATCCATTCACAGCACTTTGGTCCCAGAAAATTTGGTAAAATTGGCAGACATGGTTTTCTGTGTAAACACAAACACATCCCATAAATGTTCTGGGGTCGGATCCGTAAAGAAAACAAAGTAAACATTGCCGTAACATTTACGGAAAGCATCCTGTGCAAGAGGCAGAAACAATGATGTAAGGGGCGTGCCGTAGTGAAGACACGTGTCATGTTATTGTCAAGAAGTTGTCATGTTAAGAAGTTATGGTTTAGCTCTTTGACATGGATTTAAACGCAGATCAACATTCATAATGGGAATCCAAATTTGACTGAAGCACAGTCACAATCAGCACTGAAATCACAGAAAATTACCAAACTTTAGGAGCTGTGGAAAAAACCTACCACGTGCAGGACTTCAAATACGTCACGTGTCTTTACGGTATTTGTGAATGCACCCACAGATTCCGGAAAATCATTGGCAGTGTGAATGTGTCAGGAATGGGGAGGAAAAAACCCAGTTGCAGACAGCTTTTAACCAAAAATACTTTTATTATGTAACAAAAACTGACATTGACAAAATTGTGATTATCTCCTAATGCATGCTGCTTAATATCACACACTCCGCAGTGACAAACAGAATAAACGCGATGGCATGTGGTACAGTTGGCCTTGTATGCATTGTCCCTTGTGCATTCCAGCCACGGGTAGTCATTTTCCCATTCAATTCTATATTTTTGTTCTCTGATGCAGTCATTTTTACATTTCCCGCTGTTGTCACTTGTAGTCATCGTTGCTACGAAACATGACATCACAATGACTGAAACGACCAATTAAAAGGGCATTCCCTGATGATGCTGCAAGATGTTTAAAACGCTACGCTGATCATAGATAAACAGGGGGAGAAATTACTGCACCGTCCGGGTTTTCTTATACAAATGGTGCGGTCTTCGTTAATCATCTGACATATTATGCGTCTGTCATGGATTTGCACTGAATTGATTTTCGAAAATACTGAACAAAGTGCTTTCCGTATCAGTTCAGTACGGAACAAGAATTTTATGTGTCAAATACGGGACGATTCCGTATTATACGGAACGGTTGGCAACCCTACACAGTACACACAATAATCCAGCACAAGACAGCAGACACAATGACATTAAATAGGGGATAACTAGGTAACGAGGACACACAGGTGAAGTGTGTAAATTAACAATGAATAATTTACAAGGAAACAAGGGGGCGGGGTCAAGACTTAAGACAGGAGAGCACGAGGCACACAAAACATAAACACAGACCACTTGACTCTCAACACAAAACAAGACAACAATAAGAGCTGCCATGATTCTGTCACATGAAACAAGGGAAAATACATTCAGGGCTGACAGGATCATGACAGAATGAACCAAACATCAAACAATCCCGGACCAATTCTGGATGCATTTTCTGTGTAATATCTATGTGAAAGGACTTATTATACACATATTATACAAAAAATTGTGCTAAATAGCATTAAAACTGGTTGACTGGGTTGTAGTCATAGGGGTACCATTTTTAGTGCTAAACATGTAGCACCTGTGTAGAACCATACTATGTTGAACCATAAAATGTGCTTTATAGGTGCTCTGTAGCGCTAAAAATGGTTCCCATATGATTGCAAGCTTTCAGTAGAATTTAGCACCTTTTGCATTTGAATTTAGAATTTAGATTTTTTTGAAGTGTATTACATTGTGAGTGTGAAACTATTGAATATAGGCTACTCAATTTAAAGTACTTGTGCTTTTATTGTACACTTCTTCGTTAACACAGAGTTTATTTAAATAGAAAATATTGGGAATGAAAGTTTTGTTACTTTGCTAAACTTTTTACCCATTTCAACAAGTTTTTTGTCTTTTTAGTATGAACATGTCACATGTCAGAGACTAACCTCTCTTCTGAAATTATCTCCACGGTAAGACATTTTTCTTCACCATTGTAAATCAGTCTCCGTCGCATTTCTTCTGAATATATTTATCATTTAGTTTTACTGACAAACCTTCTGAGACAATTATTTTGTCTTTTATATATAATTGCTTCCTCTTTATCAATGTAAATGTCTTTTCTTAAATGCTACAAAATGAGAGGGGCTTATTATCATCGCATATTCTTGATAGCTGCATTTAGTAAAGTATAGATTACACTTGAATTTTACTGCACGAATTGACGTCTGAATGAAAAGGATATGTAGGTGGTGTCAGACCTCCGCAGTGAAGAAGAATACTAAATGTGTGTCTTTTTGTGGACCACACATATTATTTCCAGTCATCTAACATTTTTAAAGAGATGCTGATCAGCTCTCTTAAACACACAGTTTTGAATGCTGATAGATTCTCACTCTTGAAAGAAGCTCTGGTGGTTGTTAAATGAAGTCTCTGGTTGATTGACCATGACTTGTTGTTGTGCTCCACCCCACTGTCCACCTTGTTATGATCAAAGACGGGGTTTGAAGAGCGCTTGAAAAACCACCAATTAGGTGGAGCGTGATTCACCAGTCACCCTGTGCATTATTGTAAAGAATAGATATTTGTATGCCTTTTGTGAACAACATCACTCGAAGCGATACCTTCTAATGCCTCTGTGGTGTTAGACCAAATTATCATTCAAACAGATGTTGGATAATAAGGTTTGCTGTGTTCAATGTCATATACAAGCTTCTCATATAAATTCTGTGTTCGGTGATGCGTTTGGCTGATTTCAATCAACAAGACAGGAGTGACCCTGCATGGAGTAAACTCTTCATGATGTTTATACACTGCTTTACCTGTTGAAAATCTTTGTTTACCATCCACCTAAACTGGTGGACTCTCATAAAGAAATATCTACATCATATATTGCAAAAAAAGTACACAAATCAGTCATAACATTATGACCACCTGCCTAATATTTGCATTTTGCAGATGTTTTTATCCGAAGCAACATACAGTTCATTCAAGTACATTTTATCAGTATGTGTTTCCTTTGATTCGAAATCCTGACCTTTGTGCTGCCCAACGCAGTGCTTTACCAAGTCAGGAACAGGCAAATTTTGACCATGTTAAAGTCATTTTTTGTGATTTACTGTTTTCTACATAAAATTGTCCTATATAATGTAAAGAGCATGACCTAGATATTTCTTGAGCATTTTTTATTACCCGTATATAGTTGAATCTGAGCTACTGGCCATCTGTCTGGGGTATTTTCTGGGACTCCAGCCCTCCATGACCTTGCAGAGGACCAGTGGCATTACTGGAGGGGGGGCTTAAGCCCCTTATGTTTTGTCCCTGATCTTTTGAGGATTGAAAACACTTTAGAGCACAAATTTGATTGATTTTGTTAGAATTATTTCTAATGGTTTCCTACACAAAATTAATTTGTTAGAGGTATCAGCGTTTATTTTATGCACAATTTATTCCATTAAAGGAATAGTTCACCCAAAAATGAAAATCACACCATTATTTCACAATCAAGCCATCCTCAATGTAAAGTGTATAATAATATTTTTTTCAGAGATACACAATCTATTAGGAAATGTCCTGGTTGTTCCAAGCTTCATAATGGTAATAAATGGTGCTTCTGATTTGAAGCCCCCCAAAAAATCCATTCTTCACAGAAGAAATCCAGGGGGTTAAAAAGCGCATTCTGAGGGCATGCAATGATATTTTGTGAGAAAAATATCAATATTTAAAACTTTAAAAAGTAAAATAACCGGTAATGGCCGACGTATGTTCACAAAAGAGGTGACATGAAGTAGGACGTAGTGTACGAGACGTTATGGCGTAGTTACAAACGTGAAAGAACAAAACAAATGTCGGTCAGGAAACAGAAATCTAAAACGGATTTAAAAGAAAATGTCGAAGGACAAGAGCAATGTTTTTTAAATCCAGCCCTTGCGACCCACCTCCCAGTTTTCATTGTCTATCTGCACTTTTAAAACTGCTGGGATATTTTCAACCCATTGTTGGGTCAAAAGAGGACAAACCCAACAGTTTGGTTGTAATTGTTTTAAAATATTTTAACCCATTGTTTGGTCAATAACAATCCTTTTATGGGTGCATTTAACCTAAAGGCTTGGCCTATGGCCTAGGCTTATGGAGTAAGAATCATTTTGAGAAATATTACAGGTGTGGCTTATAGCTTTGTTATTCACTCATTGCATTTATTTTACAGTCAGGTTGGTACCATACTGAGTTGTGCTTGAATGGATGCTGAAAGGGGAAAAACTTGGAATCGGAAAGTTCTTCCCTCCTGTGTTGTTCACAACATAAGGGAAATATACCCATCCCAGTCTGGATCCTACAGTATGTGGGCTTCAAAGAGGCAGATGACGCTTTTGCCATGATATACAGTATTGTAAAGTAATACAATGTTGGCGTTTAGTAAATAAATATATTTCATATACTGTAAGAGTTTTCTCAAATGTTTAATGCAACATTTAGATTGTTTAAACCACTATTTGTTTGTAATTTGTATACATACTGCAGGGTTTCCACACCTTAGTTAACTTCAAATTCAAGGACCTTTCAAGGACTTTCCAGGTCCAATACCCTTAAATTCAAGGACTAATGTGGGAAACATTATACGTGAGAGCAAGGTTACATCGTGTTACCTTTTAAGATACATTGTTACAGTTCCCTTTCGAGGGAACTTGCACTGCGTCACTGCGGTGACACTTGGGACGCCTCCAGGGGTAAGTGCATCTGAATGTGTATATCAAATTCAACCAATGGTGAGGCTTTTAACGACAAAGAAAGGGTGACGCGTTATGTAGAGTCCGTCATATAGAAAGTGCATCAGTTTTTGTTTATTAACCCTTTAGTTTTACTTCAACACAGCTTTTCCTGTTAGAGGTTTCTGTTAAAAACATTTAATTAATCATTAATGTGTTCATTTTTCTATCATAGTTTCTTCAAAATTAGTTTTTTTGTGTGTGTGTGTTTTTAATACAAATATTTTAATTTTCACCATGACCTATACGCCCCGCCTCCAGTAAATTGAGTACTCGTTTTATAGACCTATGGATTAATCGAAATGACAAAATTATATAAATGCACATCCCTAATTTTTATGATTTTATCCTACACTACACAGGGAATAATATGGATTTTTTTCCAGAAAACTTCTTGCATAAAATAGATTCAAGCACTTTTAATGACCTGTATCTATGCATGTATATTTTCAAAAACTTCCCAGGGCCTTCAATTTTTCCCCCAGATTCACAAACTTTCAAGGATTTCAAGGACCCGTGGGAACCCTGATACTGTAGAAGTTTAGCAGTGCAGCCCAATCAGTCAGTGTACGTAGCTCCGTTAAAAAAAGGACATTTGATGACACTAGAAGATTGGTTAAAGGGATTCCCCGAACATCTGCGAAACAGCTCCAATGCCCCTGATGTTTATTCCCACACTCCCACTGCACTTTTGATAAGGCTCCCTGAGGTTTTGTTTCAGTAATTAGTGCTCCACATTCCTGACATCTTCTAAGCAACTCCAGCACATTGGATTCATTTTAATCCATTTTCTTTCTTTCCAGATCTCATCTTCTCTCTCCTCCTCTGTGGTTGGTGTTGATGTTGACCTGGCAGGAACAAAACTTGTGTCCTTGTCTAATGTGAGAACTTACTGACTAGGAACGTATGGGTCAGAAGGCGAATGTTGGTCCACTAGGTTAGGATCGTGTTTACAAAAGTTCAGTCTTGTTAACTTGTCCTCCAGATTTCCGTAGCAGTTCATCCATCACTTTGGCATAAGTGATCAGTTTATTGTATTACAGGAAACCAAAGCATCAGTTTGCTTGTTAAGCTATATACTGTAACAAATGATGGACCAGAGGCAATTTTCTACTGTAATATTGTTTGCATATTATTGTTTTCTCTACTTAAGTATGCTACACTGAAGATGAACTGTCAAGAACAATCATATTTTCCATTACAGACTGACCCAAGACAGCAATGAGATTTAATGGAGAACATATTGAGACAACTCTCGCTTTGCCATTTTGTAAATGTTTCTCCTTCACTGTGAAATGTAAAAGGTTGGATCAACTTGACTTCAATTGGTAACACTTTTAAATTTAAATTGATTTTATGTTACCAGCTGAAGTAATTTACAAAGATAGTAAGAGACTCACCCTAGCAATCTCACAGGTGACTCCTCTAGAGACCCACAATGCATTTCAAACTATCTGTAAATTATCTATGCTTTTTACATTCATTTTATCGATCTGTACTTATAGCCTTCTACATGTTAACAATTTGTGCCTGTTTCTTAATTTTGGCTCACTGAAAGTAAAGGTTAAAGGGTATACCTGAATAAATTTCTTTCTAACCCTTTGAAATTACATAAAACACTGTTAAAAGTGCTCAACATGGTTGTATGTGATATCAGTCCTCTAATAAACACAAAAATAAATAGGCGCTTTTTGATGTTTTTTTCTAAAGTTTTTATTTGAAAGTATATAACTCTGGTCCTGGGTATCTCAGGTCCCTGCAGACAGTTTTGTTTGATTTCAGCAATTGTCAGCTTACAGAGGAAAAAGGAATTTTTTCTCTATCATAATCTATGCAAAAGTTATTTTACTCCAACTGAAGGGAGGAATAATACCCTTTTTGTATACAATTTCTGCCTAAGAACATTTGAAGTGTCCCCATAACCACATACAGTGGAATAAATGCAATTTCTTTATATCGTTTTAAAGAAAACCCTTTGAAGTTACATAAAAAGCTGCTGTTTGTGACAAATATTGTTATTTATGTTGTTTTTCATATGATGAAACAACAAATTTTCTTTTTTTATGTTGTAAATACTGTCTTTGATAGTGTATAACTCTGGTTCTGGGTGCTCTAGCAGACTGCAGACAGTTCTGGTTGTTAGCAGCAGCAGACAGTAAACACCCAAAAAAAGAATGAACTCATTAGCATGTCGCATTCAAAAGTTATTCTCATTTTACTAAAGGGTGTGAAAATACATTTTTCATATAAATATTAATTTTTTTGTTTTGCACATATAATAAATAGCAAGGGATTATATATGCACACAACCAAAGAAAATGCTGTGAATGGACTCATTGTTTAGAGTAGGACCTAAAATAAAAGATGGTGTATCATTTGTGGCTATATGTGCTATCTGAGGCAGTCCACACTCAAGTTTCCCATATGTTTACAAAAGACCATTTTTTACCTTATTATTCATTCAGCGATTGTTGGATATGTGTTGATATTAGAACAAAAATAACGCAGTAGCCTTATTCCTGAGAATGAGAGCTTTCATTTGATATAAGACTTGCCCATGTTTGTCATTTTTGAAAAATATGAAATATGTAAATATTAAATGATATAATAAAATATTGGGGGGGTGATAGTGTAAATTAAGTGTAAATAACTTTCTTACAGTAAAAGATGTGTCAAAGTGATGCATATCTGCAGAAAGTAGAGACTCTAAGCTTTCAAACAGTATCTCATATGTGTTACTGGGGTCCATGACGGAGCATCAAAGATTAAAAGAATATTTTATATTAAGTCAAAATACGAAATTCTGGACCCGGGACAGGGTCCTCAGGGTTGAAGAGGTTAATAAATATTTTATTTTAAATATATGCAATTATATTTCAAAAAAAGTTACCAATGAAAAATGTCTATGAATATCTACATATATCTTTGCATAAGAACTAACTTTAAAGAAAGGACTGTACTGATATTCCTCAAGCATCCATGAAGACTCCTACAATTCATTCAACTCTTGTTTTGTGGTGAATATCAGCTTTAGATGTATTTTTTTTAAGAAATGTAATCATTTTTCAAGAATTTCTTTATATTTTAAATAATACATTGATGAAAATCCTAAAGGGGACATCATGGAAATCTGACTTTTTCCATGTTTAAGTGCTATCCCCATCATCAACCTAGTGTTACGTCATACAAAACAGATAAATACCCAGAATGCAAAAACCAAGGATGACTCAAAACCTGTGTCAAGTTCATATATTTATTTATTTCAGCCTCATGTAAAATAAACTAATTAGCACAATATACTCAATAGACAAAAAGTCTCCACAGCTCCCACCGCGCTAGTGAAATCCCACGCGGAGAATGCCCGCCGCTTACCATGCCCACTTCCCGCTGATCAATTCGGGAACACTGGTTCGACAGCTGCCTCCACAGACTCACCAGTCAGACGGCGCGGGGAGAAGTTAAGATCAGCACCCAGCAGATCGTGCTTCAAACCACACAGTAATCCACACAGTAGTTCACACAGTAAGTCACTCGGTAGTTCACACAGTTTAGCACAAGCAGTCCAGAAAAAAGTGAGAGACCCGAAGAGACTTCTCTGACTCAACTTATACACCCGGCTAATTGCCACTAATCCGATTCAGCTGCGGGATTCTCACAGTGTCAGACTCAAGACACAGAACACCTGCAGGAGAGATACAGAAAACATCCACAGCAACACGAGCACAACACACACACAGTACCTCACCGGTCATAATACTAGAAAATATAAAAAAAGATCAGCCCAGTAACTTAGTTTTGGTAAATCATTCTCTGCAAGCATGTGAAAAAATAGATCATTGAAATTTGGCTCCCCTTGTGATGTCAGAAGGGGATTATACCTTTTCTTAATCGGCACTATCCAACCACTGCACTGCTATTTATTGCAGAGATCAACTCATTTGCATTTAAAAGGACAAACCCCAAAACTGCACATTTTTGTTCACACCTACAAAGTGTCAATTTTAACATGCTATAAAAAATTATCTATATGATATTTTGAGCTGAAACTTCACATATGTACTCTGGAGACACCGAAGATTTATTTGACATCTTAAAAATATATTGTGAAATGTCCCCTTTTAATGGATAGTTTACCCCCAAAAAATATTATTATTTACTCATATAAGTTTGAAAACAATACTATATTCTAGACATTGCTATACAAAAGCTGTCAATGGGACGTGTCCTTTTTAAAAGGTCCTATTATGTACCATTTAGGTACTGATATGTTTCTTCCATGTACTTTTGAGAAACTAAAATGCACTCTTTATGTACAAATGTGCATTTTGAAAGGGTACTGACCTTTATTTCTAAAAATGTATTTTTTACTTTCCTAATTTACTGTTATTATACTCTTGATGTTACTATCAGTCTCTTTACCTCTATATGCATTCGGTTTTACAACTTTTCAAACTGTCATTTCAAAGTTTAACACTCTTCTTTTCGCTGCTGTGCAAGCCCTGGTTTTCCCTCTGGGAAATGTGAATCTCCATCATTTATACAATTATTACATGCATATTTCAAAGGGCTGCTGTAATTTCCTCCTGAAGCACCACAGAGTCATTCTCGGCCACAGTTGTCATGGATATCTGACTGTCGAGATGGCACCCGATCGGGGCTTTGTTCCCTGCAGCTCTGCGACAAGCCCAAATGATATCGTATGAGCTTCAAAGCACGGTAAGCTGCTTCCAGGAAACCAAAAGAGTGACATTAGTATTCAGTGTCTGACCTCCCCCTCATATGTACGATGACTTCAAACACAACTCCCATCTGACTGAGAACTACCTCTGTAAATAAGTCACACATTAGATCACTTCAATAATAAAATGTTAGCCTGTGCCTCCCTCTCTAGATAGGAAAGATAGATAGTTCTTGAGCTTTTTCAGAAGAAAAGTGGCATTCTCATCTCTGTAGTTTTCTCTTGGTGCCAGACTGCAACAATTTATAAAATCATTTGACTTTTGTAAGTCAATGGCTCGGAGGTCTTGAATACCAGAGCGCTGATACAGACAAGGACATTTTTAATTGGTTTGATCTTCCTGTATTAATGTCTTACTAATATGATCATTAATTAATTGCTTGCTTGTTTGCCTCTATTGACTTTGAAGTGAGCGTACAGCAGATAAACACAGCAAACACAGAACAATCAAAAGATCAGAGGCAACAAAGGTCTAAAATGAGCAATGTTAGGTTAAAAAAAACATTAAAAGGGGCATACCATGAAAATTTGACTTTTTCCGCATTAAAGTGCTATATATATTTGGGTCCCCAGTGCTTCTATGGAAATCTTGTACATGTCATCATAGCAAAATATACCCCAAAATTTCATTTTATACCCTAATATATTAAGATTCACCTGCTGCCGATAGAGGCGCTAATTTCGTAAATGCATCTATTGGTCGTATTTGATGAAATGGATAAACGACCAAAGCAATCGTATGAGTTGGAGGATATGTTGACTAATATGTACCGTTCAGGTACAGATATGTATACCGTTTGGTACCAATTTGTATCTTTAAGGTACCAATATGATCTCTTTAGTTAAAAAAGTGTACTTTATAAAGGATTTCACTCCAATGACAACTAGGGACAATTTTACCACTTTTCTGACAGTGTATGTCCATGGATTGTGTTAAGGAGTTATTGAGATTACACTGCAATATGTCAATCGTTTTGCTAATGTGCAAACGAAAATTTGATTTTCGTAATGTTACAAGAATAAACTGCTGTTGAAATAAGTTGAATTTAAAGTCTATTGTGGACCTGGACCAGGCGGGTGACCTAACTGCATGAAAACAGTGACATTTGATAGCATGGAATAACTGTATATTTCCCTCTGTCTGCTGTCTGACATGACACAGCTCAGGAAAGCAGCTAGTAAGTTATTCTTGACCGGTGCCTGCTGCCAACCAATAATGAAATAAAGGAAATCCTTGCACATAGCTTTTCTGGGTATTACAGCACCCCTTGCATCACATATTGAGGCAAGCATGCCATGACAGGACATGTGAAGGATCAAAAAGCATCACACATGACCACATGTATTGTTATTAACTGTTATAAACCCCTAAATCTGCTCAAACGCTAACCACTCATCATACTAAAGTTACTGTCCAGACTGCTTCTCTAGCACTAAACATAATGTGGTAACACTTTACAATAACAGTACATGAATAATCATGTACTAATACATAAATTAATAATCAGTTTAATATGAACTAATGATGAGTTAAGCTATTTACTAATCAATAACTAACCGTAACTATGTTATGAGTCATATGAATTCATGCATGAATAACACCAACCTTAACTACACATTAATACATGTTTGTTAGTTACTGCATTAATTAACACTTTGGGTAACCGAAATCAAACATGCTCTAGAACAGTGGTTCCCAACGGTTTGCAGGATCTGATGCTTTGTTTGAGGTCAAATAAAGATGCATAAAATGTTCCACTTATATCTTTGCGTAGGCCATATCAAACAAGCTCTCTAGAAGAACGAAAATAACTTTTGTTAATGCAAAATATTTAGGTTTGTAATGCAAAACTGTTTATATATTTGCTCCAGCTGAGCTAAAAACATTGAATGGCACTGGATTTCTTGCAACATTTACAGTTAACCTTAATCATTAAATGTGCAATTATGGATTAATAATTAAAATTAGTTCCACTGCTGCCATTAAGAGTGACAGACGCTATTCTTTCTAAATTTAAATCAGTGTTAGCCTACAGACGATGGTTATTGTGTGAACTGGCTCGTCTTATTATCAAAATGCACATACAGTATTTGTTTTGTTCTTCTTTTAAGCCATTATTACCCCTTCCAAATGTCTGACTAATTTTCACATTTGCTCCTCTCCTTTAAAACCACCAAAAATTTGGATTTTGATTAGCTGAATTTGTATAGAATGTGTAATTGATAACTTTTTAACAGTGTACCCCTCCAAGAAAAGTCATTGTGTAGGGCCTACACAATAATACATTAACAAGTCATTAATTTATGTTAGTTTATGAGTAGTTAACGATGAGTTAATAATGATGTGCCCCTTCAAGTAAAGTCATGACCTAATAATACATTAACAAATCATGAATTTTTGTTAGTTTATGAGTAGTTAACGATGAGAGTTAATAATGATGTGCCCCCTCAAGTAAAGTCATGACCTAATAATACATTAACAAATCATGAATTTATGTTAGTTTATGAGTACTTAATGATGAGTTAGTAATGATGTGCCCCCTCAAGTAAAGTCATGACCTAATCATACATTAACAAATCATGAATTTATGTTAGTTTATGAGTAGTTAACGATGAGTTAGTAATGATGTGCCCCCTCAAGTAAAGTCATGACCTTATCATACCATAACAAATCATGAATTTATGTTAGTTTATGAGTAGTTAACGATGAGTTAGTAATGATGTGCCCCCTTAGTAAAGTCATGACCTTATCATACATTAACAAATAAAAATATAAGTTACCCAATGGCGGAGGCAGAAAGTGTTTTTGATAGGTGGGCATATATACATCTGCGGGACAGAAAAATTCACATACTTTTTTTAACTTGCGTTAATTGGGGAGATAAAATGACTGTGTTTTTCCGTCAGTTTTGTACATTTCAGATGGAATTACGTTATTCAATCTAACAGTATACCGTCTCTCAAACAGAAGGCTGCATCCTCCGGAGGTCGGATATGCAGGCTGCATACGTCATTAAGCTTGGTTTATTTTAATTAAATAAGCATAACATTCACAAGTCATAAGCATATTACAACGATTTACGATGAACTATTTAAGCATTGAGCATTTATTTAGCTAAACGCCCGTGGCTTACCTAAGCACTGGTTCTGAAACATAGAGGACCCAGAAGCAAAAAATATCAACACTGCTTTATTGAAAATCAACTTAAACAGTCCAGTCGGGCCATCGAGTCCCGAGCCACCAAGAGCGAGTTAACTTTAGTGTTGCTGGTGTACACCGTTTTTATTTAGAAGTCTTTTCTTTACCGCAGTGATCCACACGTTCACACACGAATCTGCTACTCAATGCAATCTAACCTACCGCGCTCTCTTCAAACCCGCCTCTTCCGCTCTAGATGACAGCAGCGATTGGTGGACGGAAAGCAAGACATTACCGTAATAAACCATATATTGCCAAAAAGCGCAATTTGTTTTCTTTAGGAGCAATTCTAATTTTTTGATAGTTCAAATGGTTGAAGAATTACGGTTTGAATGAAAAAACATAATGTATTTCCATGAATCTGATTGGGTGGGCAAGCTGTCAATCCACCCGTAGATCCGCCTCTAGCTGAACGCTGATCCTGATACAATGCGAAAAATTAATTAAACAATAATTAAAATAACATCAAGATAACATTTTAATAGCTTTCACAAATAAACTGGTATGATTGACGGTTTGATGGTCTTTATATAAACACTATACATTTGGCATTGTGACTTTGGTTAACATGTTTGTCATTTCTGAGGAATAGTCAGAATGATTTTAATTGAAATATTTTGACAGCGCCAAAAGCAGCAGACCACAAGTGTAACGAGCGGACAGCCTGTTGTAGGCCGTAACGTTTGCATCCACCTTCCTTTTGATTTTGCAATCTACATTGACAAGCACACAAAAATAGAGAACAATTATCTTACATAATAAAATACTTTAACTACCTGCTATCTTGGTATTGTGAGCACATGAATTTGAAAAATATCTTTTGTTTCTAAAATTATAAGTGGAACATTTTATGCATCTTTATTTGACCTCAAACAAAGCATCAGATCCTGCAAACCGTTGGGAACCACTGTTCTAGAGCATGTTTGATTTCGGTTACCCAAAGTGTTAATTAATGCATTAACTAACAAACATGTATTAATGTGTAGTTAAGGTGGCTGTAATTCATGCATGAATTCATATGACTCATGACATAGTTATGGTTAGTTATTGATTAGTACATGGCTTAACTTATCATTACTTCATATTAAAGTAATTATTAATTTATGTATTAGTACATGATTATTCATGTACTGTTATTGTAAAGTGTTACCCATAATGTTGCCACTGTGGGAGAAAAAGAGACCATTACAAGCTTAGAGTTTACAGTCAGGTAAAACTGTAAGCATCTGTAGACAGAGATAAACTGACAGATAATGCACACGTCAATTCATTAAGGTTCACTTTTATTACGGAAATCGTCCATCTTCTCGGCTGAACATGTTTCCGAATGGTAACTCTACTGTCAGCTTACATCAATCACAGATATTCATTTCTGAAATGAACTGTAAAGGGAGTTATCGGGCTACTGGTCAGGAACAGCGGGGTGACAGTATGGCTGTGGGGTTTTCAAGCATGCACAGAAGGCACAGCAGCTTGAATCTTGGGAGTTTTGAATTCAGATATTAGAATTTACAGATTTGAGAAATGTTAGAAAATTTAAAAAACGTGTAATTTTTCTTGTTATTTCACGATAGTGGCTTATTTATGTACATACTGTACTTTGATGGTACATTTTTTCCCAGTTGTCCTCTGAAGACCTTGAGAAAAGAGCCATCTGTCGAACTAGTCAAATGTTTTGGAGCACAGTTAAAATTTGTCTCCTTTAAAATCTAAATAAATATTTTATTAAGATCTTTGGTTAGTGTCTCTCTTCTGACAGTTATCTTGTCTCAGTGCAACACATTCAGCTTCAGCAATCTCTTAAATCAGAAAGCTACTTGACCACTAGTGGCCGCTATCACATCATATTTACAGTCAGTGTATGGCAATGCTTTAATTGACCTAAACAGGTTAAACATTAAATTCTATATTTGGACACCATTTTGTACTACCATACTCTCTTGCAGTTTGCAAAAATAGTGTGTGTACTGTATATCCACAGTTACTGTATGCATGAAATACAAAAATTATTGTGCATTGTACTGAATCCCGCAATGCACTCACCTCGACTTTTCTATTGTAATAAATAAACTGGAAATCCTGTATGTCAGCCATGATTTTAAACACTTTTTGACTCTTTATTTCAGAGTCACTGAAATACCCCAGTCACTGTGGCAGTGGCGTAGCAAGTCAGTCCTGGGCCCATATGCAAAAAAAATGTACGGGCCCCCTTAAGCCAAAGCCCCCCCAACCTTGCCCGTTGGCACTGTTAACTGTGGCGCGCAGGTCTGTTAACAACATACTTTTAATGTATGTTTAATGTATGTAACTTTTAAGGTAGTCAAATATTTTTACTGTACTTTTTTATTTTAAAGGGTAGATTTAAATAAAGAAAAACGAAATGTTTTGGGTAGTTTTTGACTCGTGACTAACTTCTCCGCCTTCTCTTTTCTCTTTAAGGCCCCACTTTTATGTTTATATCTGTCAATCCTTAATGTTCATGTAGATAGCCGCTATAGTAACCTCTCACACTGTGTTTTCTTTTTTTTTTTTTTTTGGTGCGGCGATGCGTCATGTAAAAAAATTATGGCGTAGTAGTTTACGGCAGCCGTGGAGTGCAAAAAAAATTATAAATGCAAACAAAAAAATGACGGAGAAATTAGACATTATGGAGAAATAAGAAATCACTACACATGATATGCATACAAAATATATTTATGCGGCCCTATTGGCCCGGGCTCATTTGCACGTGCATACCCTGCATGCCCAGATGCTACGCCACTGCACTGGGGTGGTACCCTTTCAAACAGTACAATAATGGTTCCTTTAGAATTAGGCCTATTGGTTCCAAAAAGTGAATATTAGTACCTTAGATGCATAGTGGTCCAAAATGTATACATATCTTTACCTAAATGGTGTTTACCTAAATGTAAGGACCTTTATAAAGGGTACTGACAGCTTGGGACCATTATTTGACACTTTTTTTGACAGTGTAGACTCAGACTGCAGTTAAAATAAAATATTATTGCACAATGCATACTCTGATACCATTAGGCTATTATATTAGTGGGAAATATTTAGTGTAGGTAATATGTAAGGGATAATGTAGAGGCAGCCGGTAGTTATCGGGAAATAAGCCCCGACAGTGTGATCTTGTATCACACTGAAGGGGATTATTTCCCGATAACTACCGGCTGCCTCTACATTATCCCGCTTATTACACGGCTACTTGTCACATAAGAAAAAAACCGGACATGAATATGAATTTGAAACATTTTATTGGCATATTTGTTTTAAATTAACATTTTTATCCTTCCGCGAAACTTTGCACAGATGCATAAAATGATCGTAATACCTTATTAAGATCCTCTGCTTCATACTTGTCTGTCTCCATTTTTTCTCTTTTAGCCAGTCTTTGAGAAGTTTTAATGCCCATTCTGTATTTTTGTGTGTGTTGGCTTCGTAGCTGTCATGCTCTATTTTGTCAAGTTCAGTCTCAGTAAGCTGTCTGTGTCTTGTCGTGGTTGTCCAGTGTTTGTCACAAGATGGCGCCAAACAGACAGTAATCTTTATTGATCTTTATTGGCGCGTACAAGTAGTACCGGCTATGCGTTATTACTTTGGAGCGGTTATTATTTGAAAAGAACGAACCTGCAAATGTCTCAACTGACCAATCAGAATCAAGCATTCCAGAGAGCCGTGTAATAAGTAATTATAACACGGCACTCTAAAAGTTGCTTGATTCTATTGGCCAGTCACAGTCCAAGGTTCGTTCTTTTCAGATAACAACTGCTCAAAACTAATAACTATTAAGGTAACCCAGATGCTGCAAATCATTTTGACAGGTACAGTTTAATATTATACAAAAATGACGTATAAATATGTCTTTTATTAACATTAATGAAATTATAGTTACAAATCATTAATCAAATAGTGTGTTTGTGACATTTGAATGTTTTTTGTCTTATCTTAAAACTGTAAGTAAACGGGTTTTTTTGCACATTCATTCTGCATCTGCATTCATTATAAATGAGCAATTAAAATATTAAAAATCTATATTTAATGTCCCTTTTTTTACTTATGAGGTAAATAGTCGTGTTATAAGCGGGATAACGTACAGTCACTAGGTTGTTATTGCAAAATAAGCCCCTTCAGTGTGATACAATTCACTTTAATTTAATTAAATGGAATTGAATTCAATTTTATTTATAGACGGTTTTAGCAGTAACAACTTAAATAAATAACAACAGAGTACTTTATACGTAGTTTATTTATATAACAAGCAAAATAAACAACACGTAGATTACCTTGGAAACCAAAACATTTGTTATTTTCGACGAGGAATTTGTTTAAGAGTTCCATTTGGCAACTAGTCAGAGCATGAAAAAACAGAAAATGGAAGATCAGACAAGACACGTATCACGTCACCGCACATGCGTCTGATGAAACTGTCTATATAGCACTTTTCAAAATTGTTTAATTGTTCCAAAGCTGCTTTACATTAATAAACGCAGAAAAATCGGACAACAAAAGTAGCAAAGTACAGCGGCTGAAATGAAACCCAGCGGAGTAGTAATGTAACATATAAAAATGGTGTTTGAAATCCCGAGAGGAGGCGATCACATGAAAGCAAATAATTGAGAGAGAGCCAGAGCTAATCCTATAGAAGATATTGGCTGTTTCTCAATTCTAAGAAGGCAAAGAACGGACTTGCGTTCTCGTAGAGATCGGTGTTGCCAGGCAACCTTGGAAGAACAAACTCAGAAAGTCGCGAGAACACAGAACGCACTTGTGAGAATTGAGATGTGTGCAATCTTCCTGCTGGTCACCTGACCTACCCAGATTTCAACGCGCAAGTCTGCACTCGATGCATCCTCGATATCAAGAACTCATCCGGATATTTTCACGCGTCCTCTGTACTTGCGTTCTTGAAGATTGGAATTGAACTTCGACTGTTAATGATGACGTAGAGCGAGGACACAAGGACGCAAGATCGCTGAAGAACGCATATTGAGAAACAGCCATACTGAATATTATATTATACAATTAAATTGGAATTTAAAAAATTAAATGTAAATTAAAAGTTAAAGGACGCGGTTGGTTGTTGCTGGGCAGACTTATAAAAATACTATATTTAAAGTTCTATAAATTAAAGAAATACTATACTATAAGATTAAATAAGAATTAAAACATTCAGAAATTAAAGGAAAGCAGTCAGAAACACTGGGCTTATTTCTACAATAACAACCTGCTGCCTTTACATTGTGCCTTACTAAACTTTATACTTTCAATTCAACTTGTTTGTCCTAAATAATTGTAAAAACATTCTTCTTTGTTTCTGTTGTGACTTTAGACTAGAGAGTGCTGGAGAGAGTTAGGAGAAATAAAAAATGACTATGCCAAAAACGTTTTTCAAACAGACACATCAGCAGTAGTTGCAGATGAAAAATGACCAAAAAAACAGATTTGTAATAGAACCCAAATCACATATCACTTCATTAATATTTAGCTATTTATTATGCCGAGTTTCTGTTTACTTGCATCCCCACTTTGAATTTTTATATTAATTAACTTATTTACCAACACAACAAACATCTAATTAATCAATTTTTCTCCAGCAAAGTGTCAAGCTTCACTTTAATTGTTTCCACAGGAAAATGCCTGAAGGCACAGGTTAGGAAAACCGCCAACATTTCAGAGCAATTAACTGCTTTTCTTCTGTAGAAAATGAATGTGTTTGATGTGGGAATTTTAGTGTGATAAGAAACACAATATTCTGACTCCATCACTGTGCAGACAAGACATTCTGGAATATAGTTGTAATTATATTTAATTTTGTCAGACTTAAATCAAGTCAAGCCAGCAGCAGTTTGCTAATATAGCCTACTTTTAAGGGATAGTTCAGTCAAAAATAACTCAAAATAAAGGTTTCTCTAAAAGGTTCGCTTTATGGTTCCATAATTAACATGTACTGTATTACATCCACAGAACCTTTATCAAAAATTTTGGATATAAACACTCCTATAAAACTAAAAATAGGAGACAATGCAATGCTCAATATGGCCACTCTGGCAACAGAAGTCCCGCCTTCTAGTTAAAAGAACCAATCATCAATCAATAAAGACTCACAATTCTCTGGGGAGGGGCTCTGTACAAAGAAAAAAGTTTAGAGAGAAAAAGTCTGCTAGGAAACATCTGTACAATGTTTTCTGGTTGTTTTACACTACAGAAGGTGCAGTAATAACAGAGCACCCATGCAGATCTCTTCATCTCCATATGAGAGTCTTTTGGCCTGTGTTGGCATCGCAGCGGCAGTCAGAGGTCAGTGGGCATTTTATTGAGTTTCATCCACAGGAGCAGGATCCATTTAGCAAATTGGCTGTCAGTGATGATCTTTACTAAAAAGGCGCCCTCATACGGAGAGGGCCTTGGCAGGACACTATCACGCTGCTGTTGGCTGCGGAGCGAATACATGTGTAAATTCTCCAACTCATTTATCACATCATAAGACTGGTTTAATAGCCATATGGCTTTGGTGTCACAAACAGAGGGTTGTTTGTATAGCTATATATTTAACAAGCTCGGGGTGCAAATGTCCCTCAAATACGTTAGATACACAACACATTGCTGCTGCGATTGTAATGGATATCGTGGGATACAGTTTTCATTATGCATATATTACACTAATTGTTTTTCCTCTCTCATTCTTTAAAAGACAAATTTGGTATTTTTTTACTACTAAGCAATATACTGCCATTATAACCTTACACATGTGAATGATCAGACTGCAGAATTGGTACTTAATCACTAGCAACTAGCACTAAAACCTGCATGTTCATCATAATATGCAAATAAAAATAATGTAAACAACAACAGAAACAAAAACATATTTCACACTCAAACTGTTATACAAAGTATTGAATACAAAGTATATTCAAAATGTGACAAAAATGTGCATTTAAAAAAGTGAACACACAGACACGCACACACACACGCAGGGGCGTCATGCACCAATTTTTTTAAGGGGGCACAGTGTGCACAGCTCACAGAAATTTGTGCATACACAGACATCAAACTTGAAAATGCTAAAGATTTAAAGGTATTGTGTGCAATTGCATGGTCCTATGCCTTTCACAGAAGAAATATATACACTGGCAAAAATAAAGGTACAGTATAAAGCTGTCACTGGGGCAGTACCCTTTAAAAAAGGTCCCAATATGTACCATTTTGGTACAAATATGTATCTTTGAACTGCCAATATGTACCTTTGAAGGACTAATATGTATTCTTTTGGGTACAGAGGTGTACCTTTTTGAAAGGGTACTGTCCCAGTGACAACTTTTGTACCTTTATTTCTGAGAGTGAATTTATAAAAATACATTTAGTCAACTTAACATAGTGATAGTGAATGTGAGGAAACTTTAACCAACATGACTAAAACTTTTTCTGGATGAAATCAGCTACACTGCCTTTAACTCTTTAACTCTATTTTAAAGATCTGAAACGCAAGTCCGAAGTGCAAAGCGAAAGTGACTTTGTGGGCAGATCTTGTTGCTATTTTCCCGGCGGGAGAAATAACTCTTGCGCCAGGCGCAAATCAATAAGGGGTTGGTCTTATTCATAGGTGTGGTTTGGGCGTAACGTCAAATAAACCAATCAGGAACGCTATCCAACATTCCCTTTAAACGCAAGTGCACAAGTTCTATGGCGGGTTGCTATTATTATGACGGATTTACCAGGCGCACGCCAGGAGCGGTTCACAGCCGAGGAGACCGACGTTCTTGTAAGAGCAGTCAAAGACAGAGAAGTTGTTTTGTATGGGGATAGGAGAAACCCGCCCAAATCAGCGTAGGTTAAACAGGCGGGAGAGGAAATAGCCACAATTGTCTCATCAGCTGGCATCCCCATCGTTGCGCCAAGCGCTACAATGATGTCAGGAGATGGGGGAATCCCAAGCTTGCCAGCATAAATCGGCCATGCCATGTAACGGGAGGTGGATCTGCCTCAGGACCTGACGCCAGCAGAGGACATCGCTGCGTCCACCCTCACCGCTGAAAGCCAAGAAACGCAAGCAGTCCAACCCCAAAGTACAAATCAAGTTCATATACATTAAGGTTTCTTATGAAAACATTTTAATTATTATTTAAATAAAATAAACGTAATACAGCCACACAACAAACTTATGAAAATATTTTAATCTTTATTTGCATGATAATTTTTTAATGCAGCCACACAAAATAAATAAAAACTATCACCACAATGCTCACCACAATGATTTCCCTTATCTCATGCATCTGTGTAGATTAGATAAGCAAAGTGTGTGCGCGTTGTGCACGCTATACATTATGGTCAAGCATGCGCCCTTAAAATAGCATAATGAACCACGCGCATAATGAACAATTGTTTTTTGAAACTGCAAAATAGCATCAGGGATGGTTTGCGCCGGAACACGCCTCCTTTTTTGCGCTGAACCGCCCAGGGAGCGCAAGTTCATTCCCTAGTTTGCCGACGTGCGTCTGTGGAGGGAAAAACCCGCTGTGCGCCGGTGCAAAATACGAATGATACATGCGTCACTGACAAAGTCAATTGCGCTGGGTGCAAGATAGGGCCTTAAAACTTAATTTAGGTCTTTATAAAACAACAAATGTAATCGGGTAGGCATAGTTATGAAAGTAATGACTTTTGCAGAGTACTGTATACAGTATGTATGTATTGCTACTACATGACGTTAACTAAAGGGGCTAGACTGCAAGATGGCATTATAGGGCACATTTCTCTATGCTAACCGACTGAATATTCTCTAAAGATAATTTATTATTTTTATAACCTCAAATGTATTGTTAAGTATAAAACTTTCTTTATCAGTCATAGTGCACAATGTTTGTACCTCTTGTTTGTACCAAATGTTCCTGTAGCACAATCAGTAGTTACAACTGTACCAATGCCAAGGCCATGGGTTTTTATTCCAATGGGCTGCATGTATCTTGAAAGGTACAGCTTGACATCTGCCAGATGCATTCTTGTAAATTAAATTAATATAATGTTGGTTCATAAAAGCTATCCATTAAAATTATTTTGTTTTCTAAAATCTTTCATCCATGCAAGGGAAATGTCTTTGCTTAGAACTGTTAGTTAGAATACGCACTTTATATTTCTAATTATTAGCTGTTTTATTTTTATTGTGCTTAATGTTTGAATATCTTTACGTATGTGCACCTGTTTTGCAGAATGAAAAATGCAAAGCATTCATACATTTCATATAGGCACTGGACTTTTAAACAGCTTCGATGAAGATGCAGGTTGGTATGATGTACAGCGATAAAAACCAGCAGTGTTTTCATACACGTCCTCGTAATCGTGTCGCAGGTAATTGAGTCATCAGTCTTCCAGTGTTTAGTGCCTTGCTTGTCCCTGAAGTTTTGTTTATGAAATACAGATTCACCATGTAGGGAACAAAACCAAAAAGATAAACGTACAAAGACAGATTTTTTGTTTTGCGTTTTCATTGTGAATGCTGACGGTGCAATACATTTCTGTGGGCCAATGCAAGAATGTTAAAATACAAACTACAGGTGAAGAATCAATTACACATCTAACATGCATCCTTACATCCTATATTTACTACGTATACATTTACACTGCATATGTAGGCACTATTGTCAACAAGCTCTCAAATAAGGAAAAAGTTTTCAATGTGTTCACTTTCAACCAAAATCTTTTTTTTAACAAACACACCGTGTTACAACAACTTCTAAACTCTTAAATATAAACTTCACAGGCTGACTCAAGGGCAATGTATTTCTTGTTTTCGTGCCCTTGTATAATTTATTGTTGAGTTAACTTCAACGTGAAAAAGTTTTATAAACACTGATGAACCTTTGGCTTAACAGAGAGCAATCTATGCTCCAAAACAATATAATGAATTATTCATGAAGATGCCACAACCACAGAGGCTGAACAAAAAGAAACAGGGAAAAGATGTTGAGGAGAAAAAGTATAGAGAAAAGGTGAGATAAAGTTCAAGACCTTTCATTGAACTTGCATTAAGAGCTAATGATGCGTCAGCATGAATAAATCAACAGCATGCACGTGCGTACACACTGTTTTATTGTAAGAGAAGTACATTATCAAAACGGAAGGTTGATCAGATTAGCCATTGTAGACCAATACGGTTAGGTTTATTGGTAGGTAAAAGGCTGTCCCTACCATCCCACAACTTATACAACAGTAAAGGTTTGTCACTTGAACTTCCCTCAAATACGACCTATTGAAATGTTAACTATTACGACCCCTACCACAGGCAATGCTACAGAAACTTAACCTTAGGGGTTGTTTACACCTGGTAGTAAGATGCATTTTGGTCAATCGAAAGTGGAGGAGAAATACACTTGCACATTTGGGTGATTCTCACGAACCATTGAAACACCACGGCACTAATGATTTTAGCTATAAAATGTGTAATATAGTAATATTAAAAAGCATCAGAATTAACACAATACTGTGTTCTACCTTGCACAATGTACACATGCAATGGCGGTGCCCTGTGCGGCAGCGGCTACTCCAACTCCCGGTAATGATGTGTGTTTTATGTTAAATGTGTCGTCTGAATCGTCCCATTCTTGTACGAGAAAAGTCTACAACAGAAACGTACTACTTGAATTACGAAATTTGAACTTTTCAAACGATCTTTCCGGAGTTATGTTTGTTTTGGAACACAAAGTACTTGAAGAGCTAGGCATCCTACATCAGCAAGACCCAGAGGCCTACAACGCAGCGGACTCCCCTCCCGACACCGGCCGACGCTGGAGGCGCCGCAAGCGGTGTGCTAGACCTAACAAGCGAGGCAGTCGAGCGGGTATCAGCGCAAGGCTAAAAACCAAACCGTACAGACCTGCACTTCCTTCGATTCTGCTTTCCAACGTTCGTTCGCTAGAAAATAAAATGGACTACCTCAGATTGGATTTAATTACACAAAGAAAGGTGAAGGATTGCAATGTTATCGTCATTACAGAGACATGGCTTAACAACACCGTTCCAGACAGCGCTATTCAGATGGACGGTCTAACAATATTCAGGGCGGACAGAAGTCACGCACTCACCGGTAAGCTACGAGGTGGTGGAGTGGCAATTTTCATCAATAACAACTGGTGTACTAATGTTAAAGTCATCTTAAGTTACTGTTCAGAAGACATAGAATTTCTAACAGTTAAATGCCGCCCAGTATACTTACCAAGGGAGTTTTCAGCTGTGACT
The DNA here is from genome assembly GCF_030506205.2 of Paramisgurnus dabryanus. NCBI lineage: Eukaryota > Metazoa > Chordata > Actinopteri > Cypriniformes > Cobitidae > Paramisgurnus > Paramisgurnus dabryanus. Next base: position 38,494,539 of record NC_133345.1, on the reverse strand, counting down.
ATTACAGCTGTGTACATTCCGCCTAATGCAAACACCAAAGAAGCACTTTCAACACTGTATCAATCTGTGAGCTCTATGCAGGACTTAAACCCGGACTCTGCCTGTATAATCGCGGGCGATTTCAACCAGGCCAAATTGAAGACAGTGCTCCCACACTTTTATAAATATGTGGACTTTGCGACCAGGGGAGAAAATATTCTGGACCAAGTCTACTCAAACATCAAACAGGCATACAGAGCCTTTCCACACCCCCATCTAGGAAACTCGGACCATCCCCCATTGTGCGAGGAAAGCATAGACTTCCTAAACCTACTCAATTCATTCTTCAGCCGTTTTGAGGAAAGCAACAACATCACTTCAACAAAAGCTCTACCCTGTTTGGACAATGCAACACTTCAACTTGACCCTGGCGATGTGCGGAGGACTCTTCAAAAGGTGAACCCCAGGAAGGCGTCTGGACCTGATAATATACCTGGGCGTGTGCTTAGAGACTGTGCTAATTCACTTACAGATGTTCTCACAGATATCTTCAACATCTCCCTGAGCAAAGCCATTATACCACAATGTCTTAAAGCCACCACTATCATACCGATACCAAAAAAATCATCAGTCACAACACCGAACGATTACCGGCCTATAGCACTCACGCCCATTATAATGAAGTGCTTTGAAAGACTGGTTAAGGCCCACATAACAACCAGCCTACCTGCCACATTCGACCCCTTCCAGTTTGCATACCGTCCCAAGCGTTCCACTGATGATGCCATAGCAACATCACTTCACCTCAGTCTGGCCAAACTGGAGAACAAAAACAGTTGTGTGCGTATGCTGTTTATCGACTTCAGGAGAAATCACAAACCACACACACCCCTTACCATCAACGGTAGCATTGTGGAATCAGTTAAAAGCACCAAGTTCCTGGGGGTGCATATCACTGATGACCTGACATGGTCCACCAACACCACTTCCCTTGTGAAGATAGCTCATCAACGCCTTCATTTCCTACGTAGGATGAGAAGAGCCAACCTCCCCCCACAGGCCCTCACTAACTTCTATAGCGGTGCCATTGAGAGCATCCTTACCAGCAGTCTTTCAGTCTGGTATGGCAGTTGTTCTGCTGCTGACAGGAAAGCTCTAAAGAGGGTTGTGAGGTCAGCTGAGAAGATCACCAGATCAGCTCAGCCACCAATCCAAGACATATACTCATCTCGCTGCCACAAAAGAGCCACCAACATCATCAAAGACCCCACCCACCCCACACACAAACTGTTCACCCTTCTACCATCTGGCAAGCGATACAGGAGTATGCGTTGCAAGACTACAAGACTCAGCAACAGTTTTTTCCCACAAGCCATCAGATTGCTTAATTCATTCATGAAAACTGGATTATAAATCCCCACCCTAATAATTCATACTGACTAAGATTTGTGGAACTCATGTCTGCAAAAGGCTCCTATAATATAAGTTAAACAACAAGTTTTATCATCTCATGCTGCTTTTGCACTTTGCACTTTGCCATGTTGCACCTTATGTTGCACTTATTACAAAATTACCTCATCCTGACTACACTTTTGGGGCATTGCAATAAGTTTAATAACTGTAAACTTCATAACTGCGGTCCATCTGTTAAATATTTATTTGTACTTTTCTAGTGGTGTCCTATGTCTAATCCTATGTTTAGTTTGTCTTAGTGAGTGTGGAATCCTTTTTTTAATATTGCACATTGGAGTATGGGAGAAACGCAATTTCAGTCTGCTGTGTAATGTACTGTTGCATGGTTGTGATTGACAATAAAGTAAACTTGAACTTGAACTTGAACAATGTGTGATTTCAACATAAGAATTTATAATTTGTCAATTTTATCTCATTTTCTGCTGAAATTCTCATTACCGCAATGTGTCCGGCTGTGTTTGAACATGCGTTATGTTGTAATTTAATCAAATGAACACAAAAATATTTAGAAAAAAAATAAATGGATGTTTTGCTAAATTACTTTAGATGACAGAAAAAATATTTACTGAATATTCATGTATAATAATAATGAAGAAAAATTAGGAAAATGATGTGTCCATGCCTGATGTTCTCATCCTCCGCAACCCTTTTTGAGAACAGTTTAAGCATAAATACAGAATTTTAATAAAGTTTGATTTTGAGTGACCAAGCACATGGACCAGTTACTTCAAGATGGCTACCAGGTAAGATCATTTTTTTACAGTTAATTTGAAATATTGTCTTGTCAGAATGCTTACACGACATTTTGATTATCATTACCGCAACATATGCTTATTAAATGTTAATTTAATTAATAGAAGCATAATACTTTGATTTTAAATGCATGTGCAGAATCTCCAAATTATGTTCTTTCAGGTTTGTCATGTCATTTTGAAAATATGTCAGTATTGATGTTTTCTGACTGTTGCGGTAATGAGATTTTTTAGGACTAATTTTTTTAATTATGTTACAAAAAGTGTTAAATGATAAGTAAAAGTGTTTAAATTAATGTTCCCATTTACTCCAGACTTTGTTTTTCAATGTCTGGTTGGAAAAAAAGTTAATTTAAGCAATTTTTACATTTTCATGCTTGACATTTTTAAAACCAAGTTTTCGTGAGAATCACCCATTTACACCTGGTCTCTTTTGTCCACTTTTGACCTCTTTTGTCCTGATTACTGAGGGGGTAGCTGGGATTTTAACCCTTGCATTTTCAGCTGAGATGTCCGTGGTGCTGAACTCAAGCACATGAGGCGTTAGTGGTTCACCCGCACCTGAGGACCATCAGCTGGGCTTATTTGCAACCCTGAACTAATTTGCGCTGCTATTAGTAGATTGCATTGGATGATCTATGGCGTCATTTTTTGGAGGAGGACGGGCTCTTTTAATTTTTACGGAGGCATTGCTATATGGCCAATGACTGTTCATTTATACATGGATGCAGGGAAATTAATCATATTGCATTTACAGCTTAGATGATTGGCTCTAAAAAAAAGCCAAACAGCCGAACAAATGCAATTGAGATAAAAGGGAAGGCTAACTAATAGGTTTCTTCAGGCATCATAGACCTCCTTGACAAGCGTGTATTTACACTCAATTATAAGGACTGTCCTTTTTATGAGAACAAGTAAAGATGCAATGATCTCTATTGCTACGCCACAGTATTTTCATATTTAAAGTCATTACACTTAAACAGATAGTGATTTCAGAGCTGGCATTTTCTATTGACTATCTCTAAGATACAGACATGTCTCATCTGACCTCACAAACACGATAGCTCAGGAAAGTCGCAGGATGAAATTAGCTTAAAACTAATTTCAATTACGGCAAATGAGGAATAGTTGATGGAGGATAACTGTATTGGAGTTTGTGTTCACTGCGTGTGTGAAATAGAGAATCTCTTTGGGTGACTTTTTAATGATTTATTGATTAAGTGAGCTGAAGCCTCTAAGTCTTTTTAGAACAGGCACAAAAAGGGAAACAAGAAAATGTTTTTGTATAAAAGTGAAACGACAGCTGAATTTGAAAATGTATTTATTATAAACAGAACCTAGAGAATTGTCAAACCATAGCACAAAAGCAATTGCCTTTATGAATGGCAAATGAGCATTATAATGTGCTGTGGCATAGCAAAAGTGGCTTATTTTGATTTTTTGAGACTTACCCATTTACAAATAATTTCATTTTTTTATGCTGTCGTTTTAAAGCTTCTGCACTTTGTAAATGTACACTTTTACAAAGCATCTTTCTCCATTTATCAAGCAAGGATGTTTATGCAGTAGTATAGTTTGTATTATGTAATTAACAACATTTTCAAACCTCATGGCAAGATGATAATGCTTTAGCAAAAATTGGCACATATAAAATTTTGCATAAAAAAGCATATTGGAAGGCAACTTTAAAACATTCAATTAGTGTCTTTAAGTGATTAAGTTAAGCATCACATCAGCAAATCAGAGTACTGAATACGGTCATATTTTTAAGATAAATGTTGCTTCAGGATAAAATACAAAAATTAAACTGTTGATTGTTTAATATTGCCTGAGGTAATTGCTTGGTAGTTAAAACAACTGAACTGCAGGTTTGTGTAAGCAGTAAATAACTTTTAAGCAGTTCTTTCTAGAGTTAGCCCATCATGTCTTGTTAGTGCAGCAATCAAAATAACATTATTTTTGTAAGGAATAATTGACGATGGGCTGTTGAATTATAAGTAATATCACCCTGTAGCCCAAGATATCTTGCCCACTGAAGCAAAGCAGGGCTGAGCCTGGGCAGTACTTGGATGGGAGACCACCTGGGAAAACCAGGTTGCTGCTGGTAGTCATGTTTGTGAGACCAGCAGGGGATGCTCACCCTGTGGTCTGTGTGGGTCCTAACACCCCAGTATAGTGATGGGGACACTATACTGTCTAAAAAAAAGCAAAAGCACCGTCCTTCGGATGAGAAGTTAAACCAAGGTCCTGACTCTCTGTGGTTGTAAAAAATCCCAGGATGTCCTTCGAAAAAGAGTAGGGTTGTGCGCCGGTATTCTAATTGGTTATATCACTCTGTGCTATATCGTCCCCACTAATAAGCTGGTGTGTGGTGGGCGTTCTTTAGAGAATATGACACATTGATGTAGATTAAACGTCCCAACATTATATCAAATTAACCAATCTTAGAAATATATAAGTAAAATGCAACATACAGAAAACTGCAGCAATCACTTATAATAGTAAAACAATGAGAATGATATTTTTCTGCAAAATACACCATTTGACTAAGGTTATGTTTATTTAAAAAAATATATCCAGCAGTCACAGGCGTGCAATGAATCTTAGTATAGCCAAGGTTGAAAGGATCCTTCATTTCACAGGAAAGGATGCGTTTGAATGCTGGATTTGAAAGCAAATAAATGACCCTTTAATTTGGGACAGCCTTTGTCGTGCCCCGCTGATGTAGAAGTGACCTCTAGATGATGCTTACCTGCTTTGAAATGGGATACAGGTTAGTGATAAGAAGAAATAGTTACATGCTAAGGATTGAATTGTTGCTCTTAATGGTTACTGATGTATGTGACAGCAGTAAACGATAACATGATAGCAGTTTACTATAAAATGGTTGTGTTTAGCTGAAAAAAGAAGTCTTGTACATCTGAGATGGCATGAGGGTAAATAAAAGAGAGAATTTTCTTATTTTGGTAAACTAATTCTTTAACACAGCAAATGTAAAACACCTGAGGCCAGTCAGAGACATATTGTCATATTAACAGCTGTGTTGTTGCCCTTGATGCTTACTTGCTGTATGAGAGCGAAAAAAGAGAGCACTGAAATGCATGTAAATAACACAACAGAAGTCCCCCAGACTTTAAAATTGAAGGTCTGAGTTTAAACTAAGAAAACCTAAGAGAATAAAATTCTCCTTCTGTTAACTAATTACAACGGTTGTTGGCATTTCTCTTTATTTTCTCAATGCATGTTGCGGATAACACTCTAACCTGCATTAAGTGGAAGATAATCACTACAAATCACTTTATCTTCTTCCCAGTGAAGCGGAAACTCATACACAGAGCACAGGAGAGACTTCACAATGTGCAAAAATAATCCTAACGCTCTTCACAGTCATTATATAAGTCCTGAAGGAGATCATCTGACAGGCTTCTGAAGGTACAACTGCTGCTGAATGATACAATCATACATCTGATGTCTGACAAGCACATTTTCTACAAGGCAAATGATTGAGTAAAACAAGATGTAAATTTCATTAAATATGTTAAAGAACAAAAGCAGGAAAGACATTTAGATTATACACAAAAGACTGTTATCTGTATGATCGGGTGCGTTTTAGTAATTCAAACTGTCTGTGTTCGGCTCTCTTATAAAGTTAATATAGCTGGAAACATCAGCCAATAAGAAAAATGATCAGAGGTAAACTACAGTATAAGGCTACTATTACTAGTACGATCATTGCCGTACATAGTGTCAATTTGTATAAATCATTGCTAAGATATGCAGATGCAGCAAAAACATGCAAAGTTATAAAAGACTACTGCAGAAACTGTGTGACATTTGTGTGAAGAGCTACTGTCTGAAGAAACTGCCGTGTGTTGCCATGGGAACAGAGTAACGTAGTAGTCTAATATATTACAAATATATAAATCTTTCATGAACCCACATCATGTGACAGTTAGCTAATAAATAATTCACTTTACCATGGCTTCAATAAAATAGCATAATTCATTCATTTATTGTACTAAGCAGGCTGGTTTTAGAGTGGTTTTGGACACTTTTTAGGTGGTCAGATTGGAAAACCAGCTGGTCCCAGCGGCTAAAACCAAAGCTGGAAGGCTGGAAGCTTGGCCAGCTTGGCAACGTTGATTGGCTTGTCTTAGCTGGTTTAATAGTCTGACCAGCTAAAACCAACTTAAAAAGTGGCCAAATCCCTCTGAAACCAACATACACTAGCTAAAATCAGGATGGGTTAGGGGCCAATCACACAGAATGCGTTTTAATGGTTAATGTGAGGCGAACAGCACTGCCTTTATTTAAAGCGTAACTAAACCCCTAGTCAGAGCCTGACTCCACCCACTGGCAATATTTGAAAAATGCAAGAAAATTGGGCAGATCCCAACGGAGTTTGAAGGGACGAACTAAGCTCGTACCAAGTGTGTGGTGAGATCGTGACAAGGACGTGGTGAGCTTGAACCTGCTTACGTCACGAGGTATTTTTTGGAACCAACATCCAATAGGAAAATTCAACTGCAGTAGCCACCGTTCAACCTGAAGAGGGCAGCACTCAGACGTTTTTACACCATATATTGTAGTACTGAAACACTTTATATCCAAATGTCAAAAAAGTTACTAAAATCAATGAATAGCACTAATAAAGACCCATTCTTACTGATCATTAACTATAAAAAGTTGGTTTAGGGTTTAGTTACTCTTTAATTGACCTCAGAAAAGGGCAGCACGGTGCATTTTTTAGAATGCTAGGCAACCACCGGGGCAGCTGTCCTGTCAATCAAATATTCAAAGCATGTTTCAAGCAACTCTAAACTTCTGTCAGCACAACGAAAGCCCGCCTCTCCCCTCATTCGATTGGACAATGGAAAAACGTGAATGATGTCGGGCGCTTTTCTGCTCAGATCACTCCTGGAAAAACGCATGGGATGGGAGGCGGCCAAAACGTGAGGCGCTTGGCTCACATAAACAGCAGGCATAACGCTCACTGCCCATAGAAAAACATTTTAAAAAGTCGCCTACCATAAACGCATCTTTAGGCAATTTTTAGCAAGCGTTGCAGAATGTTAAAAGGCATAATTTTCAGCAAACAAGACAAAGACTTTATCTGAAGCAAACATGAACACTTTTGAATAAATAATTATTCAAGTAAATAAACCGGCAAAGGCACTTTAATAGTTTCCATGAGGTATAAAGTCAAAATACAAAGGCGTAACTATTTATAAATGTCACATTACAGTCAAACAACTCCAGATTAACTTCATACTTATTCAGGAGATTTGTGTTTATTTTCCTTTCGTTCCAACAGATATGAAAGTGCTGCCTTGATTTCTAATTTGAAAGCTTTTGTAATCTTTCAAGTTCAAGTATTACTTTCATGTCATTACCACATCACAAAGCTTACTTTATAACATTTAATTTGGTTAATCACATCAGCTGTGTTTATTGTTCAAGCTCAGGCTTGTGGAAATCAGTTTTACAGTGAGTGTTTAACTGAGAGATAGTTAATGTCATCTTTCGGTAATTAGTTAAAACTACATGGGTTTTATTTTTGCTGTCTTTAAGAATTTGCCTCAAATTAAAGTTAAAGAGCTCATAAAATGGTTTAATAAATAAACCCTATTTCCTAATGAAACACACATCGAAGGGCTTGTCCTTTAGAATTAAATAGCTAAGTAGTAGGCTTTAATTAATGTTACAAAAATAATTAAGACTTGCCATTTCTAGTAAGTGGCAATGACATTTTCATTCTAGAGAGCAATTTTTTGGACAGAAATTCATGTGCCGGGCTTTATTTTGTCATAAATGGGAAAAAAAAGAGAAAAAAGGAGAAATCCATGCATAAAATCACTAATGTTATTACTGACCAATCAGGATCAAATATTACATAAAAACCTCTGTTTTGACAATATGCAACCAAACTCTTTCCAGCTCCATCCTGCTGTTTATGAATTTGAATAAGCTTGCACACCGCTGCCTTCTTTCTGATCTAAAAAGCACCACTGTGCTGAAATATCTCAAAATCAACCACCTGCATTTTGACACCACTATCTGAAGTATCTCCTATTGATAACAAGAGAGGCAATTCAGAGAAGATGAATGCAACATTTTCTCCTGGAATGATAAAGCACATCCTGGCCCTGAAACACGAGCAGCGATATCTACATGCATCTGCTGCGGTACTCCAAAGATATGACTCTAATATGATGCCATTTTACAGATTCAAGATAAATGATTGTGTGCTTATAATCTACATTTTCTCATTTTTCTATCGCTCTCTCATCTCTACGCTGCAGCGATTCAGTCTGTGAAACCTTCTGCTGTGATGAGGAAAGATAAGAATTAGAGGGAATGATGGGGAAGGTGACCCATTTAAATGAGACTGAACATTCTGGGTTTAAATGAAAGTTTGTATACTGAGTTAGAAACAGTTGCTGGCATTTAGAAAAGACAACATGGGATGACGTTCATAATCCATTATGCTTTCATAATCGGATCATTGCTAAATAAAACAGGATTTTATTGCCAGTGAGTAGTGGTTCTTATGACAGACAGTTTTAGGGGTGGAGCTAAAAAGTTAAGAGGGATTTATGACATCATCTGCAAAGGACGTTTTTAGAGGTGGAGCTAACAGTAATGTCCTAGAATAATGTCCTATTAGTGCAGGGGTTTATGAAGTTTTTGATGGCAAGGACCCCCACATATGATGAACATTTAGCGAGGGACCTCTTCCATAAAATGAACATCCATATTTTTTATAAAGAAACATTTAAACTCTGTTCTATAAATAGTAATATTATACAGACAGCAAATTGTTTACAAACTTAAACAATTGGCTAACCATACACTTTTTACACTTTTTGCTTTGTCTTTTTCTCTTGAAATTTTTGGGGACCCCTTAAAAACTTCTGGAGAATCCCCAGACCCCTCTGTATTGGTGTTTTAAACCACTAGTTTGTATTTCACCAGGAAACTTGTATGGATTGTTGAGTTTTGTGAAAGTGTAAGCACAGGTTGAGTCACATTTATTCTAATATGGCCACATTGCCATCGTACTCTGAGGCTATTTTGTGGATTTCCACCTGGATTTGGCCTTCCCAATTTCCAAAGCTTTCCATACCCACATGCAGAGGTGCACATACAAAAGTTTGATATCATTTTACAGAAAAAGCTTTGAAATGACATAAAACACTTTTAAAAGTGCTGAAAAAGGTTGTATGTGTTGTCAGTCCTCTAATAAACACAACAATAAATACACTGTAAAAAATTCCGTAGAAATTACAATGTTATTGCAGCTGGGTTGCCGGTAATTTACCGTAGATTTACATTTATGTAATTTACTGGCAAGAATTTGTTCAAAGTTAAATACATTTTAAATATTAACAAGTCTTTATCTTTACAGAATAAAACTATACAATAACAGCCTCATGCAAAGCATTCTGGGAACCAGAAGTCATCATCCACCTTTTTCTGTTTTTTGCTTCAGATTTTGTTTCCCAGAATGTTTAGCTTGATGCTGTTTTTTTAGTTTTACTCTATAAAGACAAAGACTTGTAAATGTTTAATGTTCATTTAACTTTGAACAAAATGTTGCCAGTTAAAAACATAAATTTAAATCTACGGTAAATTACCGGCAACCCAGCTGCAATTTCTACTGAATTTTTTTACAGTGTAGGCGCTTTTTGATGTTTTTTTTTTCTAAAGTCTGTATTTGAAAGTGTATAACTCTGGACCTGGGTGCAGACAGTTTTGTTTGATTCTAGCTAATGCCAGCTTACAGCGGAAAAATGATTTTTTTCTCTATCATAATCTATGCAAAAGTTATTTTACTCAAACTGAAGGGAGGAATGATACCGTTTTTGTATTAAATTTCTGCCTAAAAATATTTGAAGTGTCCCCATAATACAGTGGAATAAATGCAATATCTTTATATCATTTTGCAGAAACCCCTTTGAAGTTACATAAAAAGCTGCTGTTTGTTACAAATATTCTTATTTATGTTGTTTTTCATATGATGAAACACCAAATTTTCTATTTTTATGTTGTAAACACTGTCTTTGAAAGTGGATAACTCTGGTTCTGTGTGTTTTCTTGCATTTATCTGTTGATATATTGATATGTTGATTTGACAAAAATCCCACATATTTTACAGTGTAGCACATCCATAAAACAATGGCGCCATGTCCGCCGAAAACTGAAGTTGGTTGTTAAAAATGTATCGCAGCAATTGGGAATTCTAGAGGAACTTTACTGATGCTTGATTGTAACACCGTACGACAGTCAAAATGAGCCAAGTATCTGCAAGGTAGTCTTATGCAAATGTATTTTTAAATAAACATATTTCACTGCACTTGAGGTGCTGGCATAAATAATGGATTCCAGCCCACATTCAAAACACGCTGGCAATTAATCACCAATTGTATTTTTTTCAACCCCAAACTCCATATGCCGTGATGGATAACTCATGTTGGCACAATCTATAGGCCATAAATCCACCTTATCAGCAAATTCACATCTACTTTTATTTTCCTTTACTGTCATGTTTACAAATTCAATATAAAGTCATGTTTGTTCTGCAGTTCCTCTTCGACAGATGTCTGCTATGTTCACTGATGTTGATGCAATTATAGGCAAGCTGCTTGAAATGAAGAATTCAAACATGGTGCAGAAAAGCGATTTAGCACTTATGTGTACAAATCTCTGCGCTTGCCAAAGAGCAGACGCAGTGCTGAAATATCTCATCACTGAAATGTCGAAGATGAGAGAGTTGCTTAAAAAATACAAATGTATAAAAACTTACTTCAAATAAAATGAAATCAGTAACCTAATCCATAAATCATTGTGCTGAAGCAATGGAATTGGCAGCACTTTCGAATTTGACCATATATGCAATATTCAACTAAGGGAACATCAGATGTGTTTTAAGGAAAATAAAGTATTTGTTATTCTGGCCTTAAAGTGCAGAGATAAGCTTAATTTTAAATGATAGTAATATAACAGATTAATGTAACTGTAGCTAAATACAACTTTTTACATAGTAATTTAACTTATTACAAGTACTGTATTGCATATTTTGTTACTCCTCAAACCTGGAAAACAACAACATGATTCAAGGAAAGCAGCAAGATGATTTGCAAGTGCAATTTATAACAAAAAAATCCTAAAGACTACATTGTCATTATAATCCAATAACATTATCTGGTCACGTAATTGTATAGACTGCAGGCGGTTTTAAGCTTATACTTAAATGGGCCGCTCTTAAATCTATGAATATTTATAGCAAATATTTCTAATGAACCAATTCCTTATGAGTCAAATAGTGAGCTTGAAGCATAAATGGGCAACAGCTGTCTAATTAAAATGATTAATGTCAAATTATTTTGAACTCTTTGAACACTAAGGTGCTGAATTGCAATGAAATTTTGTACAGTACAAGTGTGCACTGCAGGCTACGATTCTGTCACAATTCAAAGACAAATTCAAAGGGGCGTTATAATATTTTCATTGACTTAAGGCATTGCCTGTAGCCTGTATTAAGGGTTGAATTGGGTTTAGCAAAGTTAAGGTTAAGTTTTGGGTTGACAGACCAACCGAACAAATTCAATATGGTTTAGTTCCAGTGATCTTCTGAACATGAAGACAGCCAGAGCAACCCTTTTTCACTTTAAAGGGGACATTTCACAAGACTTTTTTAAGATGTCAAATAAATCTTTGGTGTCCCCAGAGTACATATGTGAAGTTTTAGCTCAAAATATAGATGATTTATTATAGCATGTTGAAATTGCCACTTTGTAGGTGTGAGCAAAAATGTGCCTAAGATGCACAGAATTTAATTTGCAGAATTTAATTAAGCAAAGTAAGTGCATTTGTAGGCTGCAAATGTCATAACTACTGTCTTATTTCAGGATATTAACACTTATAAAGTTTATTATTCCACTTATTTAACCAGCCTTCCATTTGAAAAACGACCAAAGGATATTCTTCATGCATCTTTCAAAAGAGGCTGAATAAAGGATACGAATTAAAGGCTAAAGCCATGATCACACTACACTTTTCATCCCATTGACTTCCATTCATAAGCAAGCGAATGCGTCAGACCGAAAACACAAGTTTGTGCGATGATATTTCGCAGGTCCCTGCATATCAAAGTTCAAGTCTGGTGAACTCTGACCTGCAAATTCATATCACGTGGAGCATTGTGACCAGAACAAAACCAGTTTGTCATTGTGTGACCTTTTTCTTTACTGAAAAGCACAAATGGATGAAGATCTGTCCACTCCCCACAGGAACGGCCAACAAATATTCACATACTCAGAATCTTATTCCTAGTATGTTTGAGAAACACACATTTGGTAAACGAAGGGGGGCTAACTAGACACACCTGGGACAATCAACAAGGGGACCAATACACAAAATGACTACAAAAGGACACAATAAAACAGGAACAGAGACTCAAAATACAAACAAAAAAATCCACAGAAGATGGAACATGTAACATTTATGCACAATGCATGTTGTTCCTAATAAAGCTCATATTTATACTCATTTTAATAACAAAAAATTAAAAACAGTTTACAAATTGAGTTCATTTAATTCACCGGGGGACCTTTACATTGCAGATAGGCAATTAGTGAATATTTACAACATTTATCATTTAAAAATAATAAAACACTACATTTGGCCTGTCAATTTAACAGGCTTTTAATTCAAAATATGCAAATATGGTTCATTGTAATTGCAGACCTAATTCATGGTCAATCCTGTCGAAACTAATAAAGGCTATTATTATGTACATGTGAATTAAATATAATTGTTGTGTTTTTACCATGTGAGCTAAATTTCAATATGTGCATGTCTTGCTAATCACAGCCTGTATAGGCAGAACAGAGCCACTCACATTGAACCTTTTTTTTCTTATGTAACTATATGACTATAGTTAATAATTTAAGAGCTCAGATGCAAAAGCCTATAAGTGCGTCTGATTGTTTTCTTGTAAATTAGCATTTTCATAGATTCTGTCAACAATGTGGTATTTCTGATTGGCCTGAGGCTGGGATTAAGCAGATTCATATGGCAAAAAATACATTTCTGTGGCCAAAAATATATTTTAAATATATGCCAAATACATTTTCTAGAATGTAATGCTCAATTTAATATATTTTTAAAATTTGGAAATACATTTAGTTTTTACCTTCATCTATAATCATGTATTTCAAAATGTATTTCAAGGGCAAGCAAATATATTTTTAATTTTACGTCCCATATGGCAGAAATGTAATTTTTGAAGTAAAAAATATATTTAATTTGAACCTTTTTAAAACTGTTATGTTTATAGGTTTGTAACAAAGTTTTTCTTTCAATGAGACGGGAATATATTTTCTTTGATTTTAATATATATATATATATATATATATATATATATATATATATATATATAATTTAACATTTTATTAAAAAATATATTTTAAAATATATATGGTTCTAGCAGTAACAACATAAACAAGCGGCTTTCGTGGTCAACATGTAACTTCTGGTAAACTCTGCTAAGAATAAATAACAACAAAGTTCTTTTAACATAGTTTATTTATATAACAAGCAAAATAAACAACACATATATTACCTAGGAAACCAAAACATTTGTTATTTTTGAAGAGGCATTTGTTCAAGAGTTCAGTTTAGCAACTAGTCAGACCATTCAAAAACTAAAAGGGGAAGTAAACGCATTGCATCGTCGCAAAAAAAATGGCCAAAAAATATATCAGGGAAAAATATTTTTTGTAAACATATTCCAAAATATATTTTAGCAAATGTATTTCTTGGCCATTTTTTGTATTTTTTTTAAAAAATTTAAAAATATATTTTTCCCATATGGGAAGCTAAAGTATGTATTATACGTGCCAAAAGAATTCGGTTAATATCATTATTGCATCTGAGCTCCTCAATTATATATTAGTAATCATATATGTTTCTTCTCAGGGTCTATTAGAAACAGGTCTCGCTCAGCAAAATCAAGAATAAAGAACATTGATATCACCCATGGCAAGTGTGCTAGTTTCTAATGTGTCACCAAAAAATTTTCTTTGAACCTTTTCCTCTAAGAGAGGACTAATACTTGACACTTATATCATACTTTTAAATTTGTATCAGTACAAGTTGTGTCCTAGATTTTTATTCCAGTTTCACTGCACTATCTCTGTTGATAAAAATTCATCCAGAGCCTTTTGATATATGTCAGTAAAGCAAGCAACAGAGGCCATAACAAGCCAAGTCCCAATCATTTCAACTCAAGCATCACTTTCTGTTACAAAGACTGCAAAATTCCTGCGTTGTCGATAAGAAATACAGACATTCAATTAAGGTTTAAGTGGGACCCATATTACCACTTACCTAATTTAATTTCATTCAAGTTTTCAGCAGCAAATCACTATTTAAGTACCACCTTCTGTATTTTGCCAATTGAATCCCTAGAAACTTTAAGAATGTTTCTGAAAAGCGCACTCATAAAGTGGACTAATAAACCCTATAATTAGCCTCCCTCGATGGACATTGCATGTGGCAGGCAGAAGGCAGGTGCCCTAATTCCCAGTAATGCCTGGTTATTACTGAATATATCTTTGAGAATGGAGGAAATAATGGGAGATGCTGCTTTTGGATGCCCATATAATCCTGCCATTAGGATTTAGTGTGATTTAGTCCTAAGCGTGCGGAGAGAAGAAAGAGATTCACGAGATGGCTGGATGTGTTTAACAGACATAAGGAAAATGCACATAAATGTGGATATTTTATTCAGTGAGAGAAGTGATGGTGTCAAATTAAAGTCTTGTGAGAGAAAAAACACTGGAAATCAAAAGCAATGAGCAATCCTACAGTACCTTATAAGCAGGTCACCTTCACATAGGAGCCCTTAGTTCTCATCTCAGCATACATCATCCTAATAAAAAAAAGAGTCATTTACCTGCAGGGTACAAGTATATTAATAGACAATAAATATGCATGATAACTCTGCCCAGATTTAAGTGGATTTGTCAAAAATAAACACTAATAAATAGCCTGCTAATGAAATAGTTAACAGTTATGAACTGAGTTAAATCGAGGGATTCAGTAAAGTGTGATAGAGGATGGACACCCTGAACCCCCCAGAGCAACCTCTTATCACCTACTACATGGTTTGCATGGCACTATTTTCATTGTGTACAGAATAGGTAAATGTCTTATTTGTTCTCACCTCTCCATCTTTTTCAGTAATCCTGTTTCGTGTAAAGTTATTGTTTGGACTCTCATTTGAGTTTGGCTGGTTAAGCACTAAATCTGGTTCCTCTTAGACATCAGGCATCCTAATTAGAGTCCCCTTAAGCAGAGCAACCTATTCTCATTCAAATCCTGCCAGGACATTGCAAATGAGTTTTTAATGACCAGATGCATGCCAATACTTTCTTTTCACAGAAAAAATAAACTTTTGCAAAACAACACAGATAATCAGGTGAGTATCAACACATCGGGCCCTATTTTAACAATCTAAGCTCATTGTCTAAAGCGCACGGCGCACGGTCTAAATGGGCGTGTCCGATGCCACTTTTGCAAATTTAACGACGGAAAAAATGGTTTGTGCGCCAAACGCATGGTCGAAAAGGGTTGTACATATTTTCCTAATGAGTAATGGGTGTGTTTTGGGCGTAACGTCCAATAAACCAATGAGAGTCTTATCTCTAATCCCCTTTAAAAGCCAGTTGCGCTGGCGCTATGTCTAAACCCTATTTAGATGACGGACCTTGTAAACTGAAAAACTAAGTGAGGAAGAAGATCCCCAGTTTAAGAATAATGTTAAAAAAAATTGTTTTCATTTTTATTGAAATTTTAATTTTTTTGGATTAAAACCTTTAAAAGCCGTTTTCTTTCAGTCATAGAAGTACAAATAGCAGGCTTTGAATTGCTGTAAACGTATTGATATCCTACATAATCAATGTAATCTCATAAAATAATTTGCAAATATGCAAGAAAAGGTTTGTACTCTAAAAATACAAACACGAGATAAAGGATTTACAAACGTGCAGAGAGCCGAAGCATTTCAGCACTAGGACAGCGCCATGGGATTTTTTACAAAGCATTTTAAGCATACTTAAAATGTTTCTCATCCCACCATATCCACAGGTACAGAGTCATCATATACAATAAATCCGTGGGTTAGCATTTAAAAACATTTAAAAGTAGATGCATTTGTTTAAAGCAAAGCATTTATTTACTTACCAGGCTACAGGTGAAGCAGCTCTTTGTGCCTTCTAATGTCTCATAATCGGCCCTTATTTATGTCCAAGAGACTCAATAATAATCTTTTACATTCAATCCTTTAATCTTTCATATTTAAAAGCGTTTTTGTGCTGATACGCATCTATGTGTGTGATAAGCAAACCCGCGGTGTCGTCCTGTTTATGGGCGCATATTACTAATGCGCTCTTTAAATAACAAAAAAACATATTGCGCCATTGACTTTAGACTTTAGAGCAGGTTTTTGTTGGTCAATGGCGTAGTCTATTTTAGTTGCCTCAAAATAGCAACGTGCCAACAATGCGCCTGAACACACCTCGTTTTCAGACCAGAACACCCATGGGCGCAAAAGGGGGCGCAAATGCATTTGCTATTTAAACAATGTGGCACTAAACATGAAAATGATAATTGCGCAGGGTGGAAACTAGCAAAAGACACTCGCGTCGCACATTAAAGGTAACACTTTCCTATGATGCCAAGTGTTATTGTTTTGACACTGGAGTTATAGCATCTTAAAAACACACTGCCATCAGTCAAAGCTGTTAATTCATTTTCATCTTTATGGCAAGGTTTTCCAAATAGGATTTAGACTAGACCCAGCCTACAATGCATGCTTGAGCTGTTTTAACTGGTGATTTTAATCTTAAAATATATCAGTGCTAAACTCTGTCCTGGAAACCTCAAAAATCTGTCTGAGAATCCACATAGTGATTTCTGGCAAACAAGACATTAAAGCGCACTTATTATGCCCAAGTGTAATTTAAGTCTCAGGTGTGCCTGGTATGTGTCTGTGAAGTTTCAGCTCAAAATATCCTACAGATCATTTGTAACAGCATCTCACCTTTGGTTACACTTTTTGGCTGTTCTGGTAGCTTTCAATAAATATTTTTTTTCTCGATAATGATTTATAAAACTTAGTAAGAGATCTTCACCCTCAGATCTGACGAACAAAACAGAGAGTCAAAGCCTCAGGTTTAACATTGTTTTATGTCATGGTTGGTATCCACATTTAAAAGACCAAAAAGACTGAAAATGTGTGTGTGTGTTAAATGTGTTATCGAATGAGGGACCAGTCTGGTCCAAAATGCCAGTGCCGATTTTTTGTCCCACTCCGCCCATGCTTACTGTCCTCGATCATACGAGCACACCACCAAGTCTTGATGATAATCTGTCTAGTCGAGTCCTTCTATTAATGGAGGTCAGCTAACATTTTTTTAACCCATTGTATTGTGGCTTTGAATATTAACAGCACACTTCTTAAGAAGGACATATCATTTATATCCGTACAACAGTGTGGGATGATTTATGTGATAATGTAGGGTTAGATAAACCCTATGACTGTTTTGGCTAAAATTCAACCCTTGTCTATGATATTGTATGCCACTGCATACAAATTAAACAGTAATATTTCCAAAAGCACTTCATTTCTCTTTCAGCTGTCTTACCTTTTTGTTCTGGCAAGGTCAGTCTGAGATTCTGTTTTGAAGTAAGCAGACAGCTGATGACAATGTCCTTACAGAAACAGAAAAGTGAAAGAAATTGCCAAGGTTATAAGAGCACATGCAACATGACCAGACAGACTAATCATGTTATGTCTTAGTGCTATATCAGCTGTCTGTTCTTTAATCTGTACGTGCCCATGCATTTTTTTCTCAAATGTAGCATCCTTTGGGACATGGCCAAATCAAAACAAATTTCAACTCATGAATTGAAAAGAAGTCGATTCAGATTATAAACAGTTGAACTAATTCAGCTCAATAAGCAATTCTCTAAAAAAATCATGATGGTAGACTAGTAGTGTAATAGTTTTTATGCGTTTAACTGTAACTACAGATGCACCGATATAAATCTTCCACCAATACCATTAGTCGATTATTTAGACTGATACCGATACCGATAGTTTGGTGGTTATATTAACTTGCATTAACTAAATTCTGAAAATTAAATCAGACTGAAATTAAACGTATTTATACCTATAATGACCATTAATATTGAACATTAAACTAGTGATGTTTCTTTACTTTTTCTTTGCATTTTCCTGTTCTCTTTTGATTGACGGGATATATTTCGTTTTAACCTTTCATTTGTACAACAACAGTGTTTTGAGGGCCTGTAAATACATTTGACAAAATGTGACCATTAACGTTTCCTTGTAAACAACATAAATGCAATTTTGTGAGAAAGGCAACGTCATACAGTATGTGTTCAGACATTGTGTGACATTAAACTGGGTGGCATCCATAATACAGAGTTTAGTTGTTTTCGTGAATCCATGTGAAAAGGATTGTTTTGACAACATTGTCATCTGTATGTAAAACTTTTTTTAAACACAAATGAAAATCTGGTAGCACTTTCTATAAAGTCTATATTAATAATATACTACAAGGGGGGCATTCTTAAAGCTCACACAACACACAGTGTTTCTGCTAATCTCATGCTAATTTGAGAACCCATAAAGTAGTATTGCATCCTTAATACACTCTCAGAAATAAAGGTACAAAACTGTACCTTTTCTGTCACTGGGGCTGTACCCTTTCAAAATGTTCAGCTTTGCACCTAAGGATTTCATTTTAGTACCTCAGAGGTACATACTGGGACCAAAGAGAGCTTATTAGTACCTCAAAAATACATATTAGTATCTCAAAGGTACATATTGGTACTAAATGTTTACATATCGGTACCTAATGGTCCATACAATTACCTATTTAAAGGGTGCTGCCCCACTGACAGCTAGGGTACATTTTTCTAACAATGTAGCTCCTAAAGGTACGGTAATCTACCCAAAATTGTATTCTGTTTTGTAGTCCTGTAAAGGTACCAAACAGAAACTTAGGGTACAGCCCCAGTGACAGAAGGTACAGTTTTGTACCTTTATTTCTGACAGTGTATATACAGAGTCTTTAGTTTTATCAGATTTATTAAAGACAGATCAGCTATACCGGTTCTTTCAGAATAAATGGTACCTCCATGGTATTTCCTGCACTGAAATTGCCAATAAAAAATATGAATCTCTCATGTATAGAAAATTAACTTTTTCAAAACGTGTACAAACCCTGGAGAAGTGAATTCGGCATAGAAATTATTTGTCATACATCCAACTGCTTAAACAGTGTTAAAGGAATAGTCTACTCATTTTCAATATTAAACTATGTTATTACCTTAACTAAGAATTGTTGATACATCCCTCTATCATCTGTGTGCATGCACGTAAGTGCTGGAGCGCGCTGCGACACTTCGATAGCATTTAGCTTAGCCCCATTCATTCAATGGTACCAATCAGAGATAAAGTTAAACACATCAACGTTTTTCTAGTTATACGAGCAAGTTTGGTGGTACAAAATAAAACGTAACGTTTTTCTAAGCGGATTTAAAAGAGGAACTATATTGTATGGCGGAACAGCACATTTGGGAGTACTTCAACTCGGCGCAGTAACACCCTCCCTCTCCCATTATGAGAGGGAGAAGGGGAGCAGACTTTTCAGACGAGTCGAAGTACTCCCAAAAGTGCTGTTCCGCCATACAATATAGTTCCTCTTTTAAATCCGCTTAGAAATGCGCTACGTTTTATTTTGTACCACCAAACTTGCTCGTATAACTACTACTTAAATAGGAAAAACGTTGATGTGTTTGGTCACTTCTAACTTTATCTCTGAGTGGTACCATTGAATGAATGGGGCTAAGCTAAATGCTATCGAAGTGTCGCAGCGCTTACGTGCACGCACACAGATGATAGAGGGATGTATCAACAATTCTTAGTAAAGGTAATAACATAGTTTATATTGAAAATGAGTAGACTATTCCTTTAATAAGTCAGAATGCATTAAATAGCTTTAGACCCCCCCCCCAAATGCATTATTTTGCAGTCATAATGTCTTATAAAAGTAACCTTATAACATATTACAACAGTTATAATACAGAATAACATTTCACTTTTTGTGGTTATAAATTTTAAGCTCTTAGGTGTCAGGCAAGACTGAAATAAAGGCAAACATGACAAAACTAAAGAGACTCCTGACAATGACGTACAGCATACACATACAATGATACCACAAAGACAAGAGACACAATGGCATTTAAATAGGGGAACTAATTAGGGGACAATACCAAACAGGTGAGGAAACTAATCATACATAATTAGGAAACAGGAGGGTAAGGTTAAGACTAAAGACAGGAGAGCACGTGCCACAGATAACACATAGGTCACGTGACTCTCCAGACAAACACAGAACACTTATATGATAGGGTGTCAGGATCCTGGCACCTGAAACAAGACTAAACACACATAATGACATACAAGATATGCGAGCCGCCAATAAGCTAAAAGAAGAAGAAGAAGACGACATACAAGATCCTGACATTAGGGGTGGTTCCCCAGACAGGGATTAGCTTAAGCCAGGACTAGACCTTAGTTTAATTAGGAAATATAACTAGTTTTAACAAACATGCCTTAATAAAAACATTACCTGTGTGCATTTTGAGCCAAAACAAAGGGCACTGATGTATTTTAAGATATGTCCGTGCAGGTTGCTTTCAGTTTGGACAGCTCTTACATTTATTTTAGTCTAGGACTAGTCTAATCCCTGTCCGAAACTGCCTCATAATGATTTACAACATTAGATTTTCTGTAGCATGCAAAATGCAATTAGTAATTAATGAAGATCAAACTGCTGTTTTCATGTTTGTTTTTTGGCATAACGACACAAAATTGCAACAATATCTGGTATAGCTCTCTCCGAGCTGCCGGTATCTTTAATGAACTCTAATATTGATTTCTTTAAATCGTTTATAATTTAGCTTTTTGTTTCTTGACAATGGCACCATCCCGGCTAATTGTCACCCACAAAGGTCATTTCTAATGAATGTTGTGATTGTGAGGATGAAGCGTGATTATCTGAGTGCTCACCATAGCATACTAAACAGGGATAAATGTCAGCAGGGACGTGGGTCCGAATCCCGTATGGGAGCTTCGGATGAACTCATTACTGGCAAACACCTGTAATCAATAATAGACGACTTCAAAGGCCTGCTGTCGTGCCATCCATTTGATTCGAGCTTTGTTTTGAGACACAGGTGCACAAAATATCTTTTGTGCTTTCATCTACATTTCATTTATTCCTAGATGTGGTATATCTGTGGTATTGAAAACAACCCCAAACTGCGCCCGAAATCACAGAGTCTGAGCAATGATCTTTACAAAATGAGTTACATATTAAAGGGGACATTTCACAAGACTTTTTAAAGGTGTCAAATAAATCTTTGGTGTCCCCAGAGTACGTATTTGAACATTAAGCTCAATATATCATATAGATAATTTATTATAACATACTTAAAATGTGCTGCTTTGGGGTGTGTCCTTTTAAATGCAAATGAGCTGATCTCTGCACTAATTATTGTGCAGATTATTATCCCCTTCTGACATCACAAGGGGAGCCAAATTTCAATGATCTATTTTTTCACATGCTTGCAGAGAATGGTTTACCAAAACTAAGTTACTGGGTTGATCTTTTTTTACATTTTCTATGTTGATAGAGGCACTGGGGAAAAATCTTCAACTTTATGCAAATGATGAGTGACGTTCGGGAGTGACTACCAATGGGAGTGGAGTTCACGTCATCTATCTAAAGTTATATAACTATAACTTTAAAAGTTGTCCACACTACAAACTAAAACAACAACAATGAAGATACAAGGAACGGGGTCACAAGGATCACTTTGAGCAAATTTTTCCCAAAGGATAAATGATAAATCATTGTGTGCTCGCATATTTAAAAATGCAGATGATACTGTGGAGAAGCTCTTTGCTGATATAAATTTGAAAATTACCTGAGGTATCCAGGGCTTTTGCAGTAAAACTCAATAAGTATTTTTTATTCTACTACATTGACCACAGCGATAGAAAAGATTACACAAACTAGATTCACTGTTTAGAGATACACGAAATGCAGTGTGCTGAGGACATCCGCTGGTTATAATGCAACTGAGAACAGCATATTTACAAGTTGACATATGAACAATTTAAAAAGTTTTAATGAAAGTAAAACTACAATATTAGTCACATATTGTAGTTACATGACAAAAAAATGTAAAATATTTGTGCGGCGAGTACAATTAACATAAATTAATTGATAATGTCCAATGGTGTGGACACTAATGTCATCTTTATAGTTAAAGGACACCTTTTTCACTGCTAAAAACAATGTTATTTTGTGTATTTGGTATAATACAATGTTCTCGTGGTTTATGGTTCAAAAAACACATTATTTACCACATAACGTACATATTTGTAGCTCCAGATTTCACTTTCTTCCTGAAACACACAGATTTTGTTTAAAAAGCTCATAGATCTGAAAAGCTTTGTGTCTCTGATTGGCCATCTAATCTGTACGCTGTTATTGGCCTGAATACCTGTGATGTCAGTTGGAAATTCTGACGCATCTTACCTTGTTTAAAAGATTTGCTCGCAATGCTAACATAAGTTAACTTACAGGCTGTGAGTCAGAAGCGGGAGAAATTACAGTATGATAATGTCGGTCTTGTCTAAATCACCAATTCCAGGAAGTAAACTGTTGCCTACAATCCGTGTGTTTGTTGTAGTCCAAGAAAAGAGATTTACATTGGAGACAAGAACTCGCATCATTATTTAATTTGGGGTTTGTACCTTTTGCTTATCGTTACTAGGGATGTAACGGTTTAACCGCGTGTCCCATTAAAAAAGTCGGAATTCGATTTTGAATCGCAAGGCTGCGATTCTTTGTTTCATGCACAGCTTGTGCATGTACTAGGGCATTTGGTCAATAGAAAATCCTTATTAATCTAAAATTATTATGAGTCGGAGTCTTTTATAACGTGCATTTAAAAAAGCAACACTCATTAAATAAAAATAATTCAAAATATTCTTTATTATCATGAAAATACCTGAATCAATTTGAAGAACAGCGATTTAAATATTCCTGTAGACATTTCCTGGGATAGCGTTTGCAATCCTACTTCTTTTGTTGCACAAAGGGAGTTTCTGCACGAGAGCGCCCCCTGGCATTCGGATGTGCAGGGATTTCACCGTAATTCATTCAAATTCATTCATTGAGAAAACGCGCATTTGCACGGTTAATCATTACACCCCTAATCGTTACCATGTACTAATACACACATACAAGGAAATTTAAAAAACGTGAATCGAACCATAAGTGCTCTTTAATGTTATGGTTTATTGTTAGTGTGAATAGACTTTTATTCATTTGTTTATAATTGAGGAGCTCAGATGCAAAAGCTCCTAAATGGCACATCTATCAAAAATAACAGCACGTTCATCAAATATTTTGGCTTTCACCTAGCCTCAGGCCATTCTGAAATACCGATTTGTTGACATTAAGGGTCTGATAAACAATGCTAATTTACAAAAAAACATGTCAGACACACTTAAAGGGTTTTGTGTCTGAGTTCTTCAATTGTTACTAGGAAAACAAGAATTAGGACCGCCTCCTAGCGACCTCATTAAGAGAGACGGTGGCATGGCGACAAAGTTGCTGGTAGTGTGCAAGCAGCGGTGATCATTATGAAATCATTACATTTGCATATGTACTAAGCAGATCCAATAAAGGCTTGCAGATGATGAATACCGACTGTCTTTGCCATTGGCTCGATCCTGCCTGTCATCACAGAGTTCTCATGTGATTAGATGCATTCTGACAGCCTTTGACAACCAGAGTATTAGAAATGTTTCGAGAAAGAACGAGGAATTCACATTGGAATACAGTTTAAACTTACTTTCATAGTGTATATACGCAATATATACACTATGAAACCCGGAATGAGTCATCTATCCACCATGATCTTTAATAAATCTCATAAATGAATATTAAAGCAGTAATAGTCTGTTTATCCAGGGAATACTTGGATGATTTATTTCACTAAACTGCCAGACATCAGACGACTTCGGGCTGGATCTGCACTGGATGCAAATCTGGTCCAGAGTCGTCTGCTGTCTTGGCTTGGTTCTTTCCTCTTATTACATGTGATACTACCTTAAAATGTCCTGTTGTTTAGAAAGCTTGTAACCCAAAGGTTTCCAGATTGAATCTCACAGCAAGCGGGTTGCAACTGAGGTCACCCAGTCGCTTTCCGGGCGTTGCAGTGATAGTGTGTGTGTGTGTGTCCACGACTTGTAGTGCATGCTTTCACCACTCACTGGAACCTTTAAGTCAAATGTTCTTTAGGAGATAATTTCTTTCTTATAGTCTGAAGTACCTTTTTCACTCCAAAGAACCTTTTGTACTTCAGAAAGGTTCTGTCGTGGTAAAGGTTTTAAGAGTGAAAGGGCAGCAAAATCATACTGCATTCGTTGTGTCATTTGAATGCTTTAAAATGCATGTCTCCATAAAATGTCTTACGTTGTGTCCTTCGTGGTTATTTAAAGAGAAGCAGAGCCCAGAGGGTTGTGCTCCAGTCATCATTGAGGCAAGGATGAAGACAAGGAGGGCGTAACCTTTAATATGAAAGGGCAGGAGAGCTATTTTACAGCTGAAAGAATTATGATAATTGAGAAAAGACAGCATAATGCAGAGACAAACAGAGCGAGAAATGAGTTCGAGTGTGAACAAAGAAAGAGGAAATGGCAAGAGAGTTAATGTTCTGCGCCAATTTTTTGATTCTGCGTAGCTTTGTGGAAGAGTTTGTGAAGCACACAGATCTGTGTTGTCTCGCTCCATCTCACGTTCTTTCTCCCTCTGGGTGTCTGTGAGATGTTAATTAACAAATTCTCACTGCTCAGTGTGAAGGCACTGAATTAGATAACAGCCAGTTTGTGCAAATAAATCTAACTCGCAAATGCAGTAACGTCAGGCTTGTGGTATTTGAAGTGTTTTATCTCTCGCATAAAAACGTCAAAAACAATTACAATTACAACAAAACTTATATTAGCATAAAGGTCTAGTGGTTGGTGTAGGACAGTTTGGGTCTGTGTTTGAAAGAAGTGACATGCTAAATCAAAGAAGAAAACTAAAAAACAACCAGTTTTTGTTTGCCTGTGCAAAACTCGTAGGTGTTGGTACATGATTGTTAAGGTGTTGTTTAGATTAGAAGGTTCTGCTTTAAAGTTGCTTTTGTGTTATGAGGTGGTTGCTTACTGCACTAAGTTAAAAACAATGGGGTTGTAATGGTGCCCGTATTAGCCGGGAGTCCGGGACCACCTGTATTTTGAGTCGTACGGGACGTCCCGCGTTCAATTTTTTTACTGCTATGCTGATCTAACCAATGCCTGATACAGGCTTTTTCGACTTCATGTGGCGCCACAAGAACCGAGAGGCAGATAACAATCACGTGAGAGCGATTTGAGAAATCATACAGAGGAGATTGCTATCGATATGCTCTAGGTACTTTGATGCCATCCACCTGTTAGTTCTTACAGTGACACAAGCAGCAACAGCGCTGATCACGACCCAAGGTGAATCTCCGACACCTTCCAATCACAAACCTCTTCAAGCACAATCAATATACGTTTAAGAGGGTAAAATAATAAGATTTTATGTTTTCTTTTTTATATAGTGGGTTATTTAGCTGTTTGTGCATGTATAAGATCTGCATTACAAAGCTCTGTATTAATTTTGAAGAGATCGCTGATCCAGACCTAAAACGCTTCAATCCGAAATGCCCCAAGGCATTTCCAACTTTCCATGCTGGAAAAAACAGCATACCAGCAAGATTAGCAAATGTTGTATTTTGGTGCTGGTATGCTGGTGACCATACCAGCACCATCTTTGGCCCATATTTCAGAGTGAGAAAGTTGGCAACCCTAAAACAACCCACAAGAGCTAAAATACTAGGGCTGTGTATCACCAACAATTCCCCGATACGATACGTATCCCGATACAAGGGTCCCGATACGATGCGCATCACGATACAAGACTATTTTGAATTACATTTTTGTTCAGAATTTAGTAACATTATTATTATTATTATTATTATTATTATTATTATTATTATTTGTTTGTTTATTGTACATTGAATAAGCAGTGTTGTAACAGTTGTGTTTTTGCCATTCATTTATTAGCTATTAGAAATATTTAAAATCCCAGAGTTAGTACTTAGTTTTTTTAAAAGCAGTTTTACAAAGATGGTGCCTTACTCTTGTCTCTCATTATTCTACATCTATGAATATATCTATAAACATGCAGTCAGACTTAATACTATTTAATAGAAATCAGATTATTAATCTGACAGTTATAGTTTGAAGTAGCTCTGTATCTCTTCTCTAGACATACACTTTTCACATGCAAATCTTTGTCGTGTTTCTTCTCAAATGCGTTAGTACTGTTTTATAAGAGAGTGGCTAATAAAGCCCTTTGCAGTAGTATAGGCTAAGATATCTGCGCTTTCATACTCATTGACTTTAATGCGCGCGCGAGAGAGAGAGCGCGAGTACGCGGCTCACTATGCAGACACCTGCGCCAGCGAGACAGACACGCAAAGGTAAAGTATACCCCGCCACCTTTAACTCTACGTACTCCGCAGGACACATTCGTCCTTTCAATATGGATCACGGATCAACAGCAATTCGTCACGTTACTTTCAAAAGTACATCCGAATCGATACGGAAGGTGCTGTATCGATGCGCGCATCGTCAGGCGTCCATGACGATGTATCGTCGTATCGATATTTTGAACACAGCACTATAAAATACAATGGCTAGAAAATATGTCTGGGGATATCTGTACAGTCTTTGTATTATTTTTCCCAAGCCTCCTTAAAATGTTACCAAATATGAGCTTCGGTTTATACGTTAAGACCAACAACACGACACAGATACTAAATTTTTAATACATCTTTAATAATAAATTAGAATCAAGCAGTGTTAATTTAGTTGACGAAGACGAAATAAAAGTCAGATATGATGACGAAGACTGTAACGAAATATAACTGACACTGTGGTCAACGAATAAAAATAAGACGAAAATGTTAGGGCGGGACGAATGGAGAAGAGAACCAATCAGAGCTACTCATTTTGTGGGACAAGTTGGGAAGAAATCCAATCAGAGCGAATCTTTGAAGGTAGGTTGATCTATGCAATAGCAGGCAGCAGAGGCATATTAAAAACCCGCGGCAAAGTTCGTTTTCACAACAGGTTGTTTACATTATATTTAGTTGTATATTCTTGGTTACCCAGCTTTGGCTGATTTTAGTTGACGCCGCTCGTCAGTGCCGGGTTAAGCCTTTGTGAGGCCCTGGGCTAACGCTGGTTTGACCCCCCCCCCATATAAACTGAAAAAAAATAAAGGCTGGATTTACTAAGTGCCCCATTGCGAAACATTTTTTAGTAAAACTTACTAAAAAAAGGGGATGCAAAAACGATGCACTGTCTATATTTTTTAGTAAATCCAGTGTTTTTACAGCGTATGTGCAACATTAAATGGCTAAAATTATTTAAATAAATGAAACAATATTATCAAGTAATAATTTTACAATCAGAAACAGCCCAGAAAATAACATTTATTAAATGCAACTCACAACTAAAAGTGCTTCTGTCTGTTCTTCTTTAAATATAATTTCTCAATTAAATTATTAAAATCAAGTTGACGCATAAGTAGGCTGAAATTATTTAAATAATTTAAACAATATTATCAAGTAATAATTTTACAATCAGAAACAGCCCAGAAAATAACATTTATTAAATGCAACTCACAACTAAAAGTGCTTCTGTCTGTTTTTCTTTAAATATAATTCCTCATTTAAATTATTTAAATCAAGTTGACGCAAAAGTAGTAGAGCCCAGAATTCTCAGCCCGAGTCTGACCCGAGTCCGAACTTTTTAATTCTCCCCATTAGGAATCTGTTTCCGCAGATATAGTTAGGCTACTGCATCGCGTATGTTTGTGAGTAGAAGTCTGTGCTGTCTGCAGTAAGGTTTTTATGAGAGCAGCACAAACTTTTTAATAGTCTATTTAATATGTAAAACTTGAATTTGAAATAAAACTTACTGCAGAGAAGTTAATGAGATCTCTATCGTCTCTCTTGCTACGTGACGCGACAATTATTTATTATTTCAAATCCGTTTACAAGATAAATATATATACATTGTGTTGTTAAACTGATGAAATTATCTTGCTATATACGCTACATTTATTATGAGAAGCCTTTTCTTTTTACTCTTACACTGTAGACAGTAATATATTATATAAAACTCTATGGTCGTGAAAGCACATTATCCATTATCTGTTGGTTCATGTTGGTCTAGTTTAATTCAGGGTAATCCTTTAATAAAATGTATAATATGTTATAAAATATTTTATTTTTTTGTAATATTCACAGCACACATTCTCTCGGATCGTTTTAAAACATTTTAAATCATTCTGCAAAATTCCGCATAGATTTTGCAAAAGAAATCCGCAGAAATAGCAAAAAAAAACTGCTTACACAGCTTGTACAGCTGTACTCTCTTGCAGCAATTAAAACAGTTCAGTTTTGTTTTAAATTGCAAAATAGTTATATTTCTTTTTTATTTACATTTTAGAGCAGTTTTTGTTTGTTAAAGTAGGTTAGCGGCCGACAGCAAGTTGACGACATGTATGATGAATTGAGCCTCTCAAATCAACACTTGCCTATAATAACAACTATTTAAATAAATATTTTCAGCATATCACAATGTTAGTTTAAACGTTTATTATCAACACATACTATTTTTAAAAAGCGAAGGCAGGTTGCTCTGCTTCTCGCAGTTGCAACGGGTGCAGAAAGAAAAAAATAAAAAGGGCAAAACGAAACGAAATAAACATGAAACAGAATAAACATGCATGTTGCCTTATCTTACAACTTCGCTTTTGCATATACATTTTTTTAATGTAAGGACTTACGACAGAAGATGGCTATTCATGCATCCATCCAACAGTTAAACTAAGAAAAAAGTCGATCCATACACAAACAAGAAATAAAGACACCGCCTTCTTACACGAAATTAATACAGGGAGAAGTCTTTAATAGATTATGTCTTGGATGCTGTCTGCATAGATTATGTACAGTATCCAAGGTTTTAATCTAGTACTCCATTTATAATTTTTCCTGGTGGGCTGAAGGTCCCAGAGAGACCGCGGCCTTGTACAAGAGTGGGAATGATCGATGTTATTTGTCGTCCCTTAAAGGACAAAATATCCCATAAGCTATTACGTAGCTATTATACAATTTTTTTTCAGAACATTCTTGCGACCCAGTGGTTGGGGGCCTCTGCTCTAGGTAGAACTTATACGCATAATTACGTCAATCAAAATGTTTTTAAAAACTCAAAATAGAATTGTCTCGGAGGCCCCCTAGTGTTCGGGGCCCTGGGCTGCAGCCCATGTTGCCCATTAGGATAACGCGGCCTTGCCGCTCGTTAGCAACACGCTAACGTTTTGCAGTACACCCGGTCCGAAGACATGTTTGACAACAAAAATCATCCAGAAATACATGCGAAGGTAAGCATAAACGCTAAGGTTATTTTATAAGATAAACCACCGTGTTTTCGCTAAACTTGGAATAACACAAAAACTAAAGGAATACACATCTGAACTGTGTTGATAGTATTAATTCAGACAATCCAATACAGAGTATAAATATTCAGTGTCCTCAAATTGAATGAA
The DNA here is from genome assembly GCF_030506205.2 of Paramisgurnus dabryanus. Lineage (NCBI taxonomy): Eukaryota > Metazoa > Chordata > Actinopteri > Cypriniformes > Cobitidae > Paramisgurnus > Paramisgurnus dabryanus. The sequence goes on along the minus strand of NC_133345.1, from coordinate 38,464,463 downwards.
ATGTTTAACGTTACTATTATAGTAGATGTTGTGGTGTTATATGACTGGTCAAAGTGCATTAAGAATAAAATAAAATACGTGTTTTCTATAACAACCCTTAAATCTGTGTCTGTATTGCATATTCAAACCTTAATAACATTCCATAACAGACTACAAACTTAAGACTAGAATAAGACTAAAATTCTTATGATATTTAGTCGCCTAAAACTAGACTAAGACTAAAAGATTTCAGATGACTAAAATAAGACTAAAACTAAAAGGAGTGTTATTCAAAAGACTAAGACTAAGGATGAAGACGTTAAAAGTAATACACCACTTGGCCACTACTATTTCCCCCCTCTACAATATAAGTCTCTGCGATTTTTATCTCCTTAACAGGCAACACAAATACAAGTATTGTTTACATAAACGGGGAAGAACTGTTTAATAGATATACTGTATGATTTGTAAGAAAAAGTTAGGAGCTTAGATGCAAACGCCACTAAACGCCACCTCAGTCAAAAATGAATTAATGATATGAAATTAATTCTTACAACAAATCATATATTTATTAAATATCTTCACTTAAATCTGATTCATTTGAGCCTCAGGCCATTCACAAATACCGGTTTGGTGGCAGAATCAACTAAACGCCACATAGATTTTTTTTAATCAAATTCCTCAAAGAATTGGATGAACGACGGTGCATAAAACAACTGTGGATCACTTTTATTCTTGGGTCCCTTGTGCGTACTTGGACTTGAATACAACTCGAATGTGGTAGTCACATGGATCACAGCGCCACCTAATGTGTGGTTCAGTTTCTTCAATTTTACATTCTGATTTTCATCATTTGCAAGTTTCTGTCACAATGAAGGGTTCGGAGTCAATAGCAAGTTAACAATGTTTATTTAGAAAAGAGATAGATGCAGAGCAAAGTCAATGTTTCTAGAACAACACGGCAACCCCCTCGACTCACTCTGGATGTAATCACTACTTTCGGTATGAAGCACACACGACAGTAGAAGAGAGTGAGTCAACACTATAGAAAAATAGTCCAGTTCAGATCTTGAAGAGAGAGAGCCACCCGCGTTCACCGTCGTTGACACCAGCACAATCACCTCACGCGACAGAGGGCATGAAACACACAAGACTGAAGGTGGATGAAAGGCGGAGATGGAAGATGTTAAATCCAATGTACAACGACTGGAGGTAATCCACTGCGGATGCAGATGTAGCTGACGCAACCCGGAAGTGGCTGGTGTACCGCCTGAATACGAAGCGAATCAGCTGTTCCGAGAAACAATCAGAGTCAATAGAGTTCATATAATCCACAATGTGCGATACCTGGATATACCACTCACGGAATGGAGACAGCAGGAGAAACCTGAAAGCAACTGGTGTACCGCCTGAATACGAAGCGAACCAGTTTCCGGGAAACAAACAGAGTCAATGAGGATGGCAAATATAATCCACAGGCGAGAGGATCCCAGGTGAAGACGAGCCTCTGGACGCCGAAAGCCAAACCTGGAGTAACTAGAGAGAATACACAGAAACGTCCGACAAGACAAGGCTGGGTAGCAAGACTGTGACCAAAACAATGAGCGCGCAACGAGAGACAGGACGGTGTGAAATATTTAAAGGGAAAAGTAAACAAGACACCACCGGTGAACAATTGCCGAAACGAGCGGGCGGGGTTAGTGAACACATGAGGAACCGTCACCACAGGTAAATAAACAAACACATACCCCACACACCACCATCGATCACCCAGAAGTCATGACAGTTTCTATTTGCATCTTTAGTGATTTTGCAGCGAACGACTAAAGTAAAATTTGTGAAAATATAGCATTTCAGTTACTGACTAATAACCTTTGTATGGCCATTAAAGTGAAATTACTGAACCTACGCGTAAGAGTCGGGAAAAAATGCTAATTTACAAGAAATGCTCATGTCAGATGTCAAATGCTCTTAGAAAGGATTTAAATTCCTAAAGTATTAGAAAGGTAAAGTGGTGTTAAAGTGAATACCCTAATATCTCATGCTTCAACAAATGAGACAATGAGAAGTTACAGCACTTGCATCAAGGTTGCTCTTTAAAAGAGAAAATCACTATCCTACAGGGATTCGTGAAGGTTTGTTAAGATTGATTAATTCTTGCCACATCTTAGTGTATAATAAAGACATGCTTGAACCTTAGACATTTTTGTTTTCGAGCACATGTGCCTTCTGTTACACTCATGAGATAGAAATTAATTTATACATTTGTGTGCGTGCGTGCCCGCGCTTGTGTGTAAGAGGAACATCCAGTGAAATTGTCTTCTGTTCATGTGGCCATTTAACAGAGCAATAAATGGATCTTTTTATAAAATATGGTCAAAGGTAGGGTAACACATTTGATCCTGAAACATTTTTAGTTATGCTGGTTAAAAGTCTCCTCATATCCTGATAGCAATCACTGTATTAAGTTGTTTAAATGTATTTGTAGAAATGTATGTCATCTGTGAAAGGCGTAGGACCAAAAAATGTTTAACCACTCATTGCCTTTTTTGTCCCTCATACAGAAGCTTAATTTGAAAGCCCACCGCGCAGCTAGTCCACGCAGACACCATACACCAAACCGAAAGGACAATGGTAAGAAAATAGGACTGAACAGTTGAGTAACCAATCCGTGAAAATGCCACGGAAAAAGGCAGTCTGTAGCAGGGCCCACGGAAATTCGTGAGAATTTGATAAAAATATTAATTGTACCATGAATGCTTATGTTTTTATAGTGGGTTTTTGTGTATATGGATATGTGTGTATAGTTCACTTTTTAATAATTTATAAAATAAACTCTTAGAGGGCAAAATAAACATGGAGGGCAATATACCAGTATGTGTGTTGGAGGTGTGTTTGCATGCTTACGTGTATAAACGAATTACTTATGTGCGGGGCTCGGTATGTTTGCCATAATGTACCATTATTTTGTGGTCCAGGGTCACATGTCCTTCACTCTCAGAAATAAAGGTACAAAAGTTGTCACTGGGACAGTACTCTTACAAAAAGGTACACCAAAGAGTGCATATTCGTACTTTGAACTTCCAATATGTACCTTTAAAGGTACATATTTGTACATAAATTGTACATATTAGGACCTTTTTTAAAGGGTACTGCCCCAGTGACAGCTTTGTACCTTTATTTTTACAGAAAATTAACCATGGTTTTACTACAGTTCAAACCAAAAAACCATGGTTACTGTAGTAAAACCATGGTAACCACAAAATAACCATGGTTTTGAAAACTATGGTTTTCAAAAACCATAGTTAAACCATGGTTAGTGTAGTAAAACCCTACTTTTGCTGATAGTAATCAATACATCAAAAAACCATGGTTACTACACTTTTACCATAATAAAACCATGGTAAATTTTCGTAAGGGTGACCGTATCCTTGATGATGTAAATCATTCTGTGGCAACAACTTTTGAAATGATATTGTGATAAAAAAGGGTTTTGGCTATGTTAAGTAGGAAGGGTAAAGAATACGCCCATGGAGACACACCTTAATTAAAGTGCACAGGTGATGGGTGTTAAGGGGAGCCTATTTAAGCAATGAGCGAGAGGGTGGTGGGATGATCGGTTTTGTCTTTATGGTAGGAGCATGGGGAAAGTGTGCTAAGCAGCCGCTCGGGACAATTAGTGTCTAGGCGGTGAAGATATGTAGCCAGTTGGGGAGTTAATGTATTAGGTAGTGAGGGGTATTGTTTGTTGTTAGGAGAGCTCCTGATTCTTCATACAGTGGCCGATATTAATTGTATGGCTGAGGGAGAAATGGAAAGACTCTACGGTTTTGTAAACTATTGAGATTTAGTTGCCAATGACTGTTTGCGCAATCCACCATGCTACCAAATGCCTGTAGCATGTATAAACTGAACACAGTCAAGGCAACAGTACCTGGGACCCTAAAGAGGGGCCTTATTTCTAGGTTATAAAACCTGACAAAAGTGAGGACCATCCCACCGCATCACATACATCGTGGAGCAAAGCCCCTGACCCCTAAACCTAGAGGCAGCTATATCCCATGTAGAGTGCAAGCGAGATAATATCCACTAACCATCTGCTCAAACTATGCTTGGTCACCGGGAAACCTTTCTTGGGCGAACCAAAGCAAACAAATAGCTTGGACTTCCTCCGCTCAACAGTCCTGTGAACATGTATTCAGTGCTTACAAAGGACACACCAAATTCAGCTTCTCCTGGTCTGCACTCCTAAACAGGGGAGGACAGAATGCCTGCAGAACAATGGGCTGTGGCCATCCCTTGGGCAAACTCAAGGCACGTAGGAGATACCAACAGGGGAGGTAATAGCCAGAAGAAACACCATCTGAAAAAACAGAAATCTATCTGGCGCAGAGTCGAGCGGCATGAATTGAGCCCCCGAGAGTTCTTCCAGCACAGCCACCAGGTCCCATGTCGGAACCCTAGATAACAGGCCTTTACCTGTGAGTGCCACAAAAAAGTGAACCACCAGCGGATGTATGATAAGCAGAAACTGCTGCCACATTAACCTTAAGCACATCAATGGGGCAGTTGACTGGGTCTGTCATGTGAGCTGAACACTAAGAGGTGAAGATTCTTCACTTAATGCTTCGTAGTGGAGGACCTTGCAGGGACAGAAATGCAGGACCTTGGGATAAAAAAACAAGGCTTTTTCCACATCATCAGAACACGCATACACCGATGAGTGACTTTGATCATGCAAAATGGGTTCCCCCATGGGAAAAAACCCTTGGTCTTCTGCCACAACAGTAAAGGTCTCATATGCAGCAGCAGACCATCAGGAATCACGCTGGAAGCAGCTGCCATCAGACCTAGCAGTCTCTGGAACTGCTTTACAGTGCGTAACTGGCCCGGCTTTATCATTTTTATGGCTGCTAGGATTGCATCAATACGTGCAAGCCAAATATTCGCCAGCATCGTCGTGAAATCCCACACTACCTCTAGAAAAATGGTTCTCTGTGTCACCGCCTCCACCAACTCCTTGTACACGGGGGAAACCGGGGGCATGTCCTCTAAGTCCCTGATATCCCCCGCATCAATACTTATGACAGCCGGGCAGGAGGAACCACTCCAACCACGCCAGAGGGAGGAAAAGAAGCCATCGAGGAGAGTCCCTGTCTTCTCAGAGAGATACATCTGCGATCCCCACAAGACCCCCACGCTGCTCTGTGGGACCGGAGTCGTGAGAAGCGCGCGCGAGCAGGAGCACCCTCCTCGAAGAGCGTCAGGCGGGAACGCAGCGTGTCATAAGGAAGCGTTTGCAGTGCACACAGTAAGGTCCCTCGAAAGCCGACTGTGCGTGCTGCATTCCCAGACAAACTACTCATAACTCATGTCTATCCGTGGTAATTCATGGAGACTCCAGTTTGTTCCTGGAAGCTTATAGTGAGCCACTGAAATACATTGAGTTAGAGCTTCAATTTTTTTTATTAATAGCCAAGAAATGCATTGATTTACAATATTTATATAGCACACCAATATGTGTAGGTAGTATTTTTATGTATTCACATCAGGAATGTTTTTTGATAAATAAAATCCATTAATATAGAAAGATTAGTGCATATTTGATTTATAAATAAAAAGATTTTGAAAAACGACTCATAAGGCACTTCTTCATTTCATGTATTGTAAATTATAATAATACCCCTGGCTCAGTGTCATTTTCTTTTTCTTGTTAATATGAACATCTGATGAGAGATGCCATCTTCATCACTTTTAATTATTATTAATCCCTGAATGTATTAATTTATGCATTTTATTATAATAAATAAAATTATTGAATTTCTTTAAACTTATGAATGCATCTTCATTAAGAACACTAAATTTACCATTAAAAGGCTATTCGTGGTTTGTTATGTGCTGCTAACGTTATTCTCAGCCTGTCCTAGTTTTCTACTAACATCCCCCAAATGCAGCGTTTGAATTATATCAAAGATTATGGGGTCCCCTAGCTAAGCTACTGTGGGTGGAAAAATAAAATAAGAACAAATCAAAAAATTATAAAATAGAAAAGAACAAAGTTACAAATAAATTAAGATCTAACAGTAATATTAAGGTACAGAAAAAAGTCTTCTTCATTGTATAAATTAAATATATTTAATATTTTAAAAGCCACAGAAGTGTCTCTCCTTTTCTCTTCTGTTGTTTAATTAATATAATGACACAAACATAAGCAGGTTTATCGAGGGTACTGTCACTTTAAGACAGAATAAGCTCAGATCCATAACTGACACACACATCTGATTTCTTTCTGAACTGTTTGCACTCACTTTAAGACATAACTGACTGTTTTTATGAAAATACGTGCCAAGACTGTAGTATTTCAAGATAATTTTGTGTCTGTGTGCTTTTTGAAACGTGCATCTCTGTGTGTGCCATTGTGCGTCTATTTGAGTATGTGTGTGCGCCTCACAGCTCACTTTAACATCTTCTTGTGCTCAAATTGTTTAAAATGGCTTAAATGTTAACATTTTCAAGATTTGGAAACACATGCAAATGTTAAACTTTCTATAAATAGTTATTTAGAATTGAAGAGAGTATTATAATTTATGCGTGATTTTTTGCTTTCACAAAACTAAATATTTTGTGTCTCTTCTGACTGGGAGGAACCAGCCGTCAATCTGAGTGGGTAGCCTCAGCACTGGTGTGAAATAATAATTCGAAAATATTTTTTACGCCTCTAACTAACCCTAAAAATTACTCTTCTGTCAATTTATCCAGAAAACATGTGCTAATATACAATTTTATTTTTTTAAACGTCTTAAAGGTGCTCTAAGCGAATTGAAGCGTTTTAGACCATAAAACATTTTTTGTTACATACCGGAAACATCTCCTCACTATCTGCTTGCTGCCTGTCCGCTGATCAAACTGTAAAAAAACGCGATCTCTGTAGACAGCCCAGGCTTCACAAACGGCAATATCAACAAATGGCCAAACCTAGCCAGCACAAAACAAAACAAAGTATTCCAGCCAATAAACGACAAGAAGGATTTGGTGGTGGGGGTTGGGCGCGTTCATGAAAGCACGGAAGGGAGGGGGAGGGGGAGGAGTTAGCTACGCTCTGTCTGTTTGAAAACAGTTCAAACATCAACAGGAAGTGACGTCGCACATTATTCGCTTAGAGCGCCTTTAAGTCTTAAAACTTTCAACAACTTTATCACATTCAGTGGAGTTGAGTTGACGCAACTCTGTTCAGCACTTTTTTATTGAATAACAAAACATAAAACAATTAAATACAACATAATAGCAACACAATAATGATATAAATAAGAAGAACTATTTACACAGGGGTATTGAAATCAAAAAACGTTTCAATATTTACAAATTAGATACAGAGGTCCTTAATAGGATAACATTTCAAGGCTTTATAGTCAATAGTCTTTTTTGCCTTGGAGTTCCTTACACCCTCCAATGATTTAAGATAATGAGAAAGTTTCAATTTAAATTGTACAAAACCAGGTGTATTTTTTGCCCAACGACATTTATGGATGTGATATTTCCCCAAAATAATAAACAAATTAAGAACAAAACAAATTTTATTTTCTAAAGCCTTATCATAAAAAAACAATAATATTCTTATCTTCCAGAGTAATGTCACACCAAAAACTTTTAGTACAAATACAATCCAAAAAAAACTCTGTTCAGCTTTTATTTTAATTTTTTTTATTGAACAAATCTCTGATCAACTCTGGTCAAGCCACGCCACCTGAATATGACGCGATGGAGGATACTCGTGACGTCACGGCAACATGGCGCACTCCGTATAGCTGAAGTATCATGCGGCTGTGAATATAACACTTTTTTTACCGCATAATCTAATACGTTACTCAGCTGTAACTCGAGATTTAACATTTTAAATCTGTGCGACACACTACTGAAAATATGTTTGTTAAAGAGGAGCCTGAAGACACGAGTTATCCAGAACCATGCGGAATCAAAACAGAAGATACAGATGCACAAGAAGGTTGGTGTCCATTGCTATGCGTGTTGTTTAAATCAATGTTTACATTTGCAGGGGGTTAGACACACGTTTATTCTTGGGAAACGTATAAAACACATTGATGCGCGTGTACAGTTGAAGCAGGAAACCGCAAACGTTATAGGACCATCGCTACAAAACAGATTGAGAGGCATTTCGTTTTCGTGTGGGAAACGTAAAGTATCAAACAAGAACATCATAAAGTTACACGAATTAAATGAGCTGATGGTGGCACAAAAACATAAAAAACTTAAGACAGCATGCAAAAGGAACCATGTATGACATTATGAACCAAAATGTAAAGATAAGTTACCAAACTGCTGCTCCCCTTACCTGTGTATGGATGAATTTGTGTGGACCGACTTGTCAACGTGACTGATCGCGCCATATTGCCATACTGGAATCGCGGAAAGAAAGAAAAAAAATTTAAAGATGCTAACTGTATGTAATTGACATCTACTATACATTCAGTTATACTACAATCAAACTGCATATTTTAATTTGAATAAACATTACTACTTCTAAAGCAAAACTATTACATTTATTAAATGTCTGCTGCTGGAGACTTGACTTTGGCTGTTTTATTTGAATACAAGGGTGAATCTAAATAAATCTTAGTTGCTGTTTTGGGGATGTTTTTGGTTGTAAACTTGGTTGTTTGCTAAAATTATGTTTCATATTATCACGTGTTGTGTAATAATAATGCTTTACATGTTCTGATTTATTTTCTAAAGATGTGTTATTTAAAGTTACTGGTGTAGAGATTATTCCTGCATGTTAAATAATGAAAACCAATAATGCTTGAATATCTGAATGACTAAATTTACATAATGTAAACATTTTGTTCTAAATAGTAAGTATGCCCAACTACCATAGGATTACAGGGGCAAACTGTGTCATCTGGGCGGCAACAACAATATCGACAAGTGCTTAAAAGTTGGGTTGTTAAAGGGCACTGTCTTATCCTCCAGTTACTTTATTAATGATACAAATACTTTGTAGTTTATTGTAAACATGGTCTAAAATTAAGGGGGATATAACTCATATGAGGGGGTTTAGTAATTTTGTTGTGGACTTTGTAGATAATTTGTATAATAAATCTAGATATGTATGAAGAATAAGTATGAATATTATTATATATGCACACTTTTACTGCTGATGCTCAATCTCGTCTTTCTTATATCAGTTTATTGTAGATCCCTACATATATATCCTATTGACTAAGTACAGAAAGTCAAAGATTGAAATTAATGTGAAATCAAACTTTGACTTTGTCCTGAATAAATGAAAAAAAAAAAACCTTTCCGATTTTTGGCGTAAAAGGTCGAACACTTGAAGGTAGGGCTGGGCGATATGACCCAAAAAATTATCGAGAAAATGTTTTCCATATCAGTCGATATCGATAATTATCATGATAAATAACAAATCTTTACTCCTGTCAAATTTAAAGGCAGATTTTTGCTCCTGAATGAAAATTGTAAAAACCAGACAGTTAATAATGGTTTTAAACTACTTTTTATTCAGAACATGACAAATACAAAAACTAAAATCTTGTTTTAATGCATCTGTATTAAATGTAAATCTATTTGTTATGAAATCAACACATTTCTGACACAAAAGCAGCAGACTACTGTCCCTTTAAGACCCAAGACAGACTGCTTTAAGTTTCAATATACTGAGTAACAGCTGTTTATGTTCACTTAAACAAGAAAGAAAACTTAGTTCAGTGATCACGCGTGTGTTATACATATACAAGCTATACACGCTGATAAATGGATGTCAAGGGTGTCACGTTGCTGTGGGAGCGCACATACGCAAACATTCAGTGGTGGATCTGCTGCTTTTCCTCAGTTTCCTGAATTTGTGAATGTCCTGTAAATATACTTTTAAAGCTGGGCGGACGCGTGCGTGCGCAAGGCGGACGCTGAATGAAAGTAAAGTATACTGCACGCACCTGTGTCTGCTGTGTTTGACGAACCCTGTTTGCGCGTCCAACATTACACACAAGAAAATTATTCCGCGCATTTGGATTCCGTGATTCCGTCCGCATTATCCGCATCGCGAAAATCATAGGTCTCTACTAATAAATGAATAACTTGCCTCATCTTCCACTCCTTTAAGTCTGACTGTCACTGTGATTGTAAACCAAGAGCGCGTGCCGCATCCGGAAGTGCTCGCGCAACATTACGCACAGTGCTTAAAACTGTCCTTATCGTTTTATCGAAAAAGTTTATATCGGTAAAATTATCGTTATCGAATTATCGCCCAGCCCTACTTGAAGGCGTGCGGTAGGCGGAGCTGAAGAGTTACGAGTATGCGCAGCTTCGGATACTACTTTTGGATTTACAGCCGACATAGATGGAAAATCAAACTTTAAAAAAACTTTTTTTTACATCCAAAAACACACTTCTTTTGTCGAATTATCTTGCTAAAACAAAGTCGTCGCGTGCTGTGCAATGATACCGGTGAGTTCTACTCGACGGAGCAATGCTAATGTGCGTTCACGCTCTCACTTGACGTGCAGGGCAGGCGTGCTTTTCTGGGTGTAAAGGCCCATAAAAGGAATATGGGGTCAATCAGTCGTAATGGATACCCCCATTTGAAAAAAACTTTCCGAAACTTGTAGGATAAAGGAGGCGTGAGTTTGGCTCAGAAATACTCTGTTACAAGCTCAACTGCTTTTTTGAGACTTTGCTTATGTTTAGCATGAGGACTACAACTCTTAAACTGTGTTAATAAGTCAGAATGCATGAAATAGCATTAAACCTCCCCTTTAAGATACATTCTTACAATTACATGTTTTTTTATTTTAGAAGTGAAGGAGGAAAGTCAAGAACTGAAGGAAGAGGAGACGCCTCAGTATCAGAAACCTCATACTTTCAAACATGAAGAAGCATCTTTTAGCCGCACACAGACTGACAGGAATTCATCACACAATATTATAGGAGCTAATAATTACTTAATGTGCCCGCAGTGTGGAAAGTTTTACAAATATAAAGCACTTCTTGATATTCACATGAGACTTCACACTGGAGAAAAGCCTTTCACGTGCCAAAACTGCGGGAAGAGTTTCACGCGTAAAGAATCCTTAAAAGCACACATGAGAGTTCATACTGGAGAAAAGCCGTTCACGTGCCATCAGTGTGGGAAGAGTTTTACACGTAAAGATTCCTTAAACACGCACACAAGAGTTCACAACGGAGAAAAGCCATTCGCATGCCATCACTGTGGAAAGAGTTTCCCGTGTAAAAAAAGACTCAATTTCCACATTAACGGTCACGAGAAAACTGAAAAGAAGGCTTTTATATGCCAAGAGTGTGGGAAGAGCTTCACACGTAAATCCAACTTGAATACGCACATGAGAGTTCACACTGGAGAGACGCCGTTCACGTGTCATCAATGCGGAAAGGGTTTCACGTATAAAGAAACTTTTAATACACACATGGCAAATCACACCGGAGAAAAGCCGTTCACGTGTCATCAATGTGGGAGAAGTTACGCCATTAAAAAAAGCCTAAATTTGCACATAAGAGTTCATTCGACAGTCAAACGTTTCATCTGCTCTCTGTGTGGAAAAGATTTCAAAATCAAAGAAACCTTAAATCGTCACATACGGATTCACACAGGAGAAAAGCCTTACATGTGCACCCAGTGCGGAAAGAGTTTCACACGTAAAGATACTTTTAATAAACATTTGAGATTTCACACTGGAGAGGAGACGTTCAAGTGCCAATACTGTAGGAGAAGTTACTCATGTAAACAAAGCCTACATTTGCACATGAGAAGTCATGCAACAGTGCATCCTTTCACCTGCCCTCAGTGTGGAAAAGGTTTCAAAACCCAAGAAACCTTAAATCGGCACATAAAAATTCACACCAGAGAGAAGCCGTTCACATGCCGTCAGTGCTTGCACATAAGTTATCCGTGTAAACTGTACCTTACTAGACACGTGAGATTTCATACGCCACCGTTCACCTGCCATCGGTGCGGGAGAAGTTTCACAGTGAAAAGATGTTTTGTTTGTCACATGCGAGGTCACAGTGAAGAGAAGCCATTCACATGCCTACAGTGTGGAAAGAGTTTTACGAACAAAGATGTTTTTAATATGCACATAAGAATACACAATAGAGACAAGGCGTTCACATGGCATCAAGGTGGAAAGAGTTTCATGTGCAAGACAACCTTTAAAACACACATATCTATTAACAGTAAAGTGTTTTGATGACATTAGTGTGTTCACATACGTGGACATCGCATTTTTTGTTGTTTGCACCGTTATACTTAATTCTGTGTAACTGGAACCTGTTATACACAAACGTGGGCAATTACACAGCTTCATGTTAAAAAAATGATTGTTTATTATATTTATTGTTTTTTCCTAACCCCAAATAGCTGGAAAAAATCTGAGAAAAAGACAAACCAAAGCTCGGGTCTTAGGAAGTTAAATCACAGTGCAAATAAACGGTTTCTTCTGTTGAATTTAAGCCCTACATTTCTTTCATTTACTGAATGTTTAAAAAAATGTAATTTGTATTTTTATGTCAAATTATCTTTTTTTTTTATGTGGTATGTAGACCTCTCACTTTCAGGATTCGAATTACTTATTTGCTTGGAAAAGATTCCATTGCCGAAGTATGGGAACACTGAATGTGCAAATTTACACATAAATACAAATGTGACCCTGCACCACAAAACCAGTCATAAAGGTCAATTTGTTTTACATTAAGATTTACATATTAGCTTAAAGTAAGCTTTCCATTGATGTATGGTTTGTTAGGATAGGACAATATAGGTCCGAGAGACAACTATTTAAAATCTGGAAATTGAGGGTGCAAAAATTCTAAATATTGAGAAAGCCTTTAAAGTTGTCCAAATAAAGTCGTTAGCAACACATATTATTGATGATAAATAACTTTTTTTGATATATTTACACTGTAAAAAAATGCTGTAATTATGCAGATGGTTGCCAGTAACTTACTGTAGAAGATAAAGACTGAAAATGTTTCATGTTCATTTAACTTTGAACAAACTGTTGTCAGTAAATAACATACATGTAAAATCTACAGTACTGTAATTTCTACAGAATTTTTTTACAGTGTATGGTAGGAAATTTACTAAATATTTTCATTGAACATGATCTTTATTTAATATCCTAAAGATCTTTGGCATAAAAAATAGATATTTTTGACCCGTTTTGACTGTTTAATTTTGACTATTGCTGCAAATATGCCGTTCTACTGATCACTGGTTTTGTGGTCCATGGTTAAAATTTTTTTTTACGAAGTATGTGAAAATGAATGTTGGGTGAGTGAATAAACCGTAAAATAAATGTACTAATAGAATTACAGCATCTTGTCATGATTTTATACATTTGTGTATTTGGCAGAGGCTTTATGCGATTAAAAGCAACAATAAAAGAAATTAAAAACTTAATGTTTTTTTTTTTGGAATATTATGTCTTTTTTACAAATTACTTCTCTGTGAGCTTGATTAGCAAATAGCAACATGAACAAAGTCCAGCCCCAGTTTTATTGTGACTTTAAAAATGCATTACAAGGTATACATTTTTATCAGTATGTGTCTTTCATGGGTTTGAACCCATGACTGCATGTAGTTTCAATATAATCAGTACATGATATATGTAAAAAATCAAATGAGACATACCATACATGTCATTTTTTTAAACTAGTAAAAATGTCAGAATTTTTTTCTTCAAGTTCTTATAGTTAAAATTTAATTGTTGATATCAAGAATGTGCATAATTCAAATCTAATTCTTAAATTACCATTTGGAAGTGTTTTTTTAAAATAAGCATTTTATTAATAATGTGCCAAATGAATTAATTCAAATTATCACAAATTACTGTCTGAAAAATTACCCCCCAAAAAAGTTTTAGGCTATAGTAAACAATATTATTTATATGTCCTCTATAGCAACAAAATAAGAATTTTAAGACCACCAGTGCGCCTTAAGGCTAAGGCTGTTCCAATTCAAAGGCTGCTTAAAATGCACCCTCAAAAAGGATAAAATGGATAGATATTTTAAAATAAACATTAAAAACCTTTGAGACATAATTAATGACAATTAACTAATTATTTCTGCAGTACTGTTTATGTTTCCTTTTACTTTTGTATATTTGTAAGGTTGGTTAATTTGATATACTGTTGGGTAGTTTAATCTACATCAACGTGTCACATTTTCTAAAAAATAAAATAATTTTTTTCTGGTTCCATATTTATTTTAACAACTGTGAGACATCTCCGCTGTGTCCTGTCGACAGGCGCAGTGGGAGGGAACAGCAGGTGACACATCTAGGGATCCTCCGTAGGCTAGGCTGTCTCATTTTAGTTCTCTTCATGGACTTCGGAGGCTGTGTCCTTTGAAGACTTAGTCATGTGGGAAGAGTTTTAAACAGAATCATCCTTAAAAGGTGACATAGAATGATTGAACGGGGTATTTATCCTTGTTCTATGATGTTACATGGAGACAAAAACAATTTTGTTTGGGTCTGTAATGCCTTAGAAGCTTCCTAAAAACCTCTCTCAGATAGCTCTATTAGGGTGGGGGATTTTAAACAAGTGGTTTTCACCTATTTGGTTCCCCCTATTGGCTTAACTTGCAATCTCATTACTGATTGGCTGACTTTGCTGCCAGTCAAAAAATGTAGCCAATTATTTTGAAGTGAAGGGGCAGGGAGATGCCTGTGATGTCATAAGCATCAGTTTTTCAGATTGGGCCGTTTTCTGGCTGACATTTCTAAAAAAGGAATTTCTATGAGACTGAGATGTTTAGCATGTCTAGCACTTTTTGTATGTTCGTGAATGCGGGTAGGTTTTTTATTCTCTGTCCCCTTTAAGAATTCACACTAGAAACAGTCAGGCTTAACAAGCATCAGAGAAAAAGAAATTGTTGTGAAATCTCATGACTGCTTTCAGTGTGTGGAGGCCTTATTGAAATCCATTAGCTTGAGACGACACCAAAGAGCCCATACAGGAGAAACGCCTACAAGTGCTCACATTGTAAAAGAGGTTTGATTGATTCACAATACCTGAACATACACAAAAGTACCCATACAGGCAAAAGGTTGTGTTACTGTACATCAATGTGGGAAAGCTCACAAACTCAAAAATTCATAGAATGAAGCATTGCCCACAAGTCCCACTTTACCACAAAGTGGCAATTTTAGCTGTCTGTTAAGGACGAGCGCTTTGTTCTGCATGCACTTAAGGTGAAGTGAAAGAGACACTTTTGTTAAGAGTGAACAAGTGTTGTATGTGCTTTGCTTTTATCTAACACTGACCATTGAAACACAGAGATTGACCTGTATACAGAAGACACAAAATGATTTTACAACCGAGTTTGCAAGTCGTCTCGTGCGACGGCTGCACATTACTGTACATTGATTTTACATCAGCTAAATGTCATAATAACTGTTGCATACACGATCACATTTCAGCACCAGTGGTGTAGACAGTTCCTCTTCTGTACTGTAGTCAATAGCACTCATTAAAAAGACAAACTATTAGACATCTACTACAGTCAAATCAGAATTTTACTCTGTTGAATATGGGAATCATATCTATAATGTATAATCAACACTCTTAAAAATGCTGGGTCATTTTAAACCCAGCATTGGGTCAAAAAGGGATGAGCCCGCCGCCTGCTGGGTTGTTTCAATTGTGTAATATGGGGAATAGTTGCTTATAACATATTAGCATCATATTTACATCTTTCTGATATCATATTAGGATTCTTTCAATCAATGAATCAAGATTCAGAATGTTCAACACAAAACTTCCATGCCTCCTCCGTTATAAAACTCGGATGAAGATAGTTTGTGGTGGATGAGTGAGTTTATAATTCGAAACACCTGGAAATGCACTTCACATGTGGTTAATAACATGATCCGGATACATTTTAAAATTGTATTTAGCACTTGTTGCTGCTGCTAATAAACATTTTAAACATTTTCGTAATTTTCTGCTCTTTATTTATATTAGCTCACACTCACTGTAGAAGAGCGATAAAAGATTGCGCCATCTTTTTAGTTATGAAGATTTTTAAATGCTTGCAAAGAAAGATGCTTCACTGATGCAGAATAACCACAAAGCGTGTGACCATATGGTGCTTGGTCTAAAAGGAAGCGCAGAATGACTTTTGCATCCCCTTTTATTAACTCAGAGATGTGAATTCGGACCGCAATTAAATTACCACATGACCTTGATGTTTGTCAGAAAACAGCTGGCAATTTGGCCGGGTATTTTTATGCGGGTGGTTGGAGAATAACGCTGACATTCCAGATTCAGACGGTGATAAAATCACTGACTAGCCCTGTAAATGATTAAATTACCTTACGTCCCCTCGAGAAGCAATTTCTGTCCAAATAGGGCTTATGACATGCAGTGAATATATCTGGCTAATAAATGCACCAGTTGACCAATCAGAATGTAATCATTGTGCTTAAAGCCGGGGTGCATGATTTTTCGAAAAACACTTTGGAAAAGGGAGAAAGGCGGAGTACCAAAGTAGCCAATCAGCAGTAAGGGGCGTGTCTACTAACCAACATTGTTGCCTGAGTTGCGTACGTGGTGGGCGGGTCTATCAAAAGAATGTCCAGATTCTATGGGGGTAGGGGTGTGTTTATTTAGGTCATTTAAAATATCAACATTAGCTTTCAAAGATCATGCAACCCGTCTTTAATTTAAATATGGCTACACTCTCAGAAAAAAGGTACAAACGTTGTCACTGGGACGAAACCTTTTAAAAATGTCTAATATGTACCATTTTGGTACAAATATATATTTTTCAGGTGCCTTTTGTCCTTTAAGGTACCAGTGTGTACCTTTTAGGTACTAATATGGACCTTTTAGGTACAAAAGTGTACTTTTTAAAAAGGTACTGCCCCAGTGACAACTTTTGTACCTTTTTCTGAGAGTGTACGATTTATATTTTACATTTCTGTAAAAGTTTTGTCATAAAATAAATGACTTATTTGCATATTTAGCTATTTATAAATAATTTAAATATAAGTCATAATTTATTTGCAAATAATATAAATGCTCATTTAGTTTAACTTTTTTTAAAATATTTATATTTAAAGAAAGTAACTAAATAAACATAGTTAAGTGTAAGATCTTTGAGTGTAATCCAACACCGTGATATTACTGTTTACCAGTAAAAATGCAGCATGTCAATTCAACCTACTATTTTAGTTCTGGTTTTAAAAAGTTGACAAAACTTATAAATTCAAGTTAAAGTAACACAAAAATATGTGTTGATTTGACAAAAATGCTGTGTATTGTTCACAGGCTATTAAAAGACCATGCATACAACTGTGTGTTTTCTAGCAGTGATTTTGTATGCTAGTTTCAGAAATCTGGTACCATTAAAGTAGAATTTTTTGTAATATTGTAGATATCCAGAATCTCATTTTGCACCAAATCCCCTCTGTGTCTTATGCCTTAAGTCCAACTCTGTGCCTTTGTCTGCACCCTAATTTTTTATTAAAATGCCCAAGTGATTGGCAGGATTTTGTTAACAAAAATTGTATCCAATTTGACTCCCATTTACAAATCATGCAAATGATAACGACTAATACATTCTTAATGACACAATGAATAATGCATTGGAACCATGAACTTTATTTTTTATTAAAACAACGATTTTACTTGTTAATATGTGATTAGCACAATTATGCAGATTTAAGTAAAAGAGGATGGAGTGGCTCATCTCTAAAAAGAGGGAGAGAGCTAGAACTTATAACAGAGATAGAGAAATACCTTCTCAAAAGAGTTTGTTCAACACATTTCTGATCAGAGTACAGTTGTGAATCTTGAGTTTCTCTGCTGGAGTTTGAATCTGAGCCATGCTCGTGTGAGGGGAAAAGGTCGTGACTCTTAATATCACACTGTGTCTGTCTGTGGAAAGCCTGTTAGTCGGAGGAGCTGTCGAGTGTCAGTGAGTGTGTCTATGTGTGAGTCCGGCTTAATACAGCAGCTCAGCTTGATGGACACACATTATCAAATGTCATCCAGGCACTTCACAGTATGAAGTCAGAACAAACAAAGGCAAACGCAAAGGACACAACACCAACAGATATCTGAGGAAAATATAAGTGAATAACTTTTCCCTCTGCTTTATTGTTTTGTAAGTCATTTTAGTGTAGTAGAGCACCAGAAATGTTTAGTTCAGAACATCACAACGTGTTTGTGCGTGTGTGATCATTATAAGAGTCAACTTAATCAACTGATTTAGTTGCCAGTTAGCACATTTACGTACCAAACAGATGGCCACTATCATGAAGTAATTAAACACTTTCTTTAGGGAGGTATAGGATGAATTGAATAGAATTGTCTATTAATTTGATAAATGTTATTAGCCTGGGTGCAAGCTGATATTAGCCCCGCCCACAACATTTTGAGGACGGGAAGATCGGTCTGGGGTTTCTCCGTTGAGGAGCTACTATGCTAGACCCAAAGCTGGTCGAACCAATCAAATTGTCAGGGCCGGCTTTATACGATGATGGACAGATGATCAACAGTAACGTAACCTACCACGTCACCAAAGAGCGCGTGTGTTGAATCTGTTTACAACGAAATGGCTGCCGCTGTAGAATTCAGATGTATGGATTCTGACATTGAGTCTGTTCTAAAAGATATCGACAGAGCATTCATTTTAAAAGAAGGAACAGAGAAACGCGATCAAGGCATTTGTTGATCGGAAAGATGTTTTTGCCGTCCTTCCTACGGGATTCGGCAAAAGTTGGTCGCACTTATGAAGGACAAAGTTAAAGAAGCAACTGAAATGGGTATCACGGCGATGCAACTTGGCGTGCACGACGAGATGGATATAATTAGCGGTCGTTGCCAGCTTCTTTTCGGAACCCCGGAATCGTGCCTGCTGAATAAGTGGAGGGACATGCTAGGCTCTGATATTTTTCAAGCAAACGTAATGGGTATCGTCGTGGATGAAGTTCACTTAATGTACAAATGGTAAGAGATATTCTGACTGTATGACTTAGTAAATACTTAATGTTGTGATATAAATGAAATGTTGTAAACATAGGTGTTGATGTACGTTCGCTAACTCAGACTTAGTGTCATTCTAGCAAAATAACTAGCAGTTCGGTCAGGCTGCAAAAGACGTCATCTCACTCCGTTGCTCTGATTGGTCATAAGTCTATCCGATTGAGTGCAGAGGCATTTTTCAGTTGAGACACGCCTCATAATCATAGCCCAATGGAGCGGTATCAGACTCAAATTCTGACTAGAATTGAGTATGGCAACGTCAGGCTAAAATGTTATAATATCGATTTCCAAAAAACACTGATGTGAATAGTGAAGGCCATCGAACATGGTGCAGATGTGGTCACATGGGTCAGACTTTGAGATTGATTTCTTTTAAAAGTTTCCTTCACAGTGAAACACATGACTTGCATTTCTGACAGATGAGGTCTTTGTAAGCCTGGAAATCCTATTATTGACCGGTAAACTATATAGATGGATTGATTTCAATGAAGTACAACCTCTGGCAAGGGTGAGCCATTATTCTTGAGTTAAACATGCAACATCAACCAAGCATGCTACTGAGCTATACAGATAATACAGACTACTTAGTGTCAAGATGCATCTGTAGCACAGCCTGATTACAAAACAAGTGGCTCATCTGTACACTTCAAAAAGTAGGAAAATGCCCCACAACTGCAAAAAAACTTGAATGGATAAGAAAATGTGCTGATGGGATAAAATATGATTGTCTTGGGTCAAGATGGGGTCACAGTTATTTTACTTTTGTCATTTCATTTGAAGAATCTAAAATATTATGAAATGTCACAGATTAATAGACAATATCACAATGTTTTAGAAATGCATATATATTTTATTAGCCACTACGTTTTTAATTGATATGTTTGGATGGATCAGATATTTTTGTGGCTAAACAGGTTATACTCTTATTTAGTGTAAACTGATTTTCAATGTCATTCTCTTTAGCAAACATCATTATTGAAGTTGTAAGTTGTTTACCACCCTAGAGCTTGTTTACGTCTGCTTCACAGACCCTTAAAGATGATCTCTCTAATGACATTTTCCCCTCAAGAGACCATTTAGTAAATGTGGTCTGAATGGAAGTGTGATGAAACCAGCAGCAAGGTTTCTCTAAATCGGAGCTGAACTTAAGAACTTTCACTTATTATTTGACAGCAGGTCCATAAAGCACTGGTTCTCAAACTAGGGGGCAAGCCCTCCTTGGGGGTGTGAGATGGTGCTGGCGGCAAGTTTTATGTTGTTTTTATACATTAATTCATCATAAATCCTGTGCAAATAAAACTTCAGAAAATAGGGCTCAATTCAGTGGCAGCCGGTAACATTTTTTTTCGAGGGCGCCCGATGCGAAGTTCGTCATAACATGTATGTAGCCATCATGTGTGTGGTTCTTTTTTTCAAAATATGTGTTTTGACCTGTGTGCATCACGTGTCTTGTCAAAATAAGTGCCTGCTGCAGACGCGTCTAAAGGGTTTATGATAAAAGAGACACTCATGTTTGCCAGATACTCGCATAATCTCATGCGTAATCAGAGTTTACTGTTAAGGGAGTATCTTGCAGTATTTTGTGAACGTGAGCGTCTCTTTAATCATAAACAGTTTTGACGCATGTGCAGCAGGCACTTATTTTGACAAAACACGTGATGAAAATGGTTAACATGACGCAACAAACACATATTTTGAAAACGCAAGTAACACACATGACACTCCGAATACTTATTTTGCATTTGCACCCCTCGGATCAGCAGTCACGAGCCGCCACTGGCTCTCTCACACACTCACTTACTCTCTTTCTGTCACTCATTCACTCACTCACTCATAAGTGCTGAGCAGTTTTGATAATGATGTTAATTCACTGAGACGCACGTTTGCACATCGCACACATTTTTATTTTGCATCTGTTGCACTCCTGAGAGCAAACAGGAAGAGAAAAATAAGTCTGACTGGAACAACTGAATGGAACAACAGTCTTCAGATAGAATTTCAATTCTGGTCATTAAGCATATTTAAAAAAAGCCAAGTGCGTGCTGTCGGGTTTGATTGAAGCCTAATGCTCGCTTGCACAGAATGTGTACACAGAAGGCAACCTTATTTCTGCATTTCTAATTCTGTCTTCTGATCACTTCATTTGAAGTCTGATGTGGTGTGACAGGTTGTTTTTGTTGGCGACAGCAAATGATTATTTTTGTTGTTGTTTATAAGAGCTCTTTATTCTATTTGTGACCTTGAAATTTAAAGGGGCCATGGCATTAAAAATCTGACTTTTGAAATTGGGTTCCCAGTGCTTCTATCAACCTAGAAAATGTGAAAAAGATCAACCCAGTAACTTAGTTTTGGTAAACCATTCTCTACAAGCACATGAAAAAATATGTTGCTTAAATTAGTCTCTCCTTATGATGTCATAAGGAGCTATTATTATAATAATTCCGCCCCTTAATCTGAACTATTCAAGCACTGCCATTTAGTGCAGAGAAAAAGAGAGAGAGAGAGTGAAAATAATTCACAGCACAATTGAGTTTCAATTGCAACAAACCACCATCATTGTGATCAGTGTTTGCACTTCATCCGCTCATTTGCATTTTAAAGGACACACCCCAAACGGCATGTTTTCGCACATACCTACAAAGTGGCAATTTTAACATGCTATAATAAATTAGTTAAATGGTATTTTGAGCTAAAATTTCACACATGTGCTCTGGGGACACCAAAGATTTATTTGACATTTTAAAAACGTCTTGTGTCATGGCACCTTTAACTTAAAGGGACACTCATTATATATGTAATATTGCACCTGCTGCAGCTATGGTATGGCAGCAAAGTCCTTGATTATTACGCCAGAATGAGAGTATAGTTCCTAGCCATATTGCACTAGAAAACTGCAACTTGAAATTTTTCGTAGGTCTTAGTGAACGATGTAACTACAGCAGAGTCAAGTTTTAAATAGGAAAAATATAGAAACGTTTCTGTTATTTTTGAGCGTGATGCTAATGGTCCAATCAGATTCAATGGATTATGCTAAGCTATGCTAAAAGTGCTAGCGCCAGACCTGGAGATCGGCTGAATGGATTCCAAAACGGTAAAAGTCAAATGCAGGGGAGCTGGAAAATGTGCATATTTTCAAAAAAGTGGAGTGTCCCTATAAACGAGTTTGCTAAAAGATAAGAAATTATTTCATCATTTGTTCACCATCATGTTGTTTTAAACCTGTATGAGTTTCTTTATTCTGTTTACCACAAAAGACAACAAATGGAAGTCAATGGGTATCAACTGTGTGGTTATCATCTTTTTTTGCATTCAACAGAAGAAACTCAAAATCTCCATAATTAAGACGTTATTTCTCATAAATGTTTGTTCAAATTTACAACTACACTTAAAACTCAAGTTATATTTTATTACACTCAACAGTTAATGCTGGCCTCTCATCATTGGCATTCAATGCCCCATTGGCCCAGCTATAAACAGGGACAGCTCATTTATCTCTTTCTAAACTTAAAGTGTATATGTGTGATTGAAAATGTTTTATTGTCATAAATCAAGATCTTCTTTTCTCCTCTCTTCATCTGTTTTTATATTCAGCCTGATGCACAGCAGATGAATTGAAGTTTGCCGCATCATGAGGAATTTGTTGCTGATGTTTCTTTTCTTGGATTGAAAGTAAAATAAATGAAATCCCAGGCTTGTCACTTTTCTATTACTTTCTCTCCCCAGACAAACATAAGCTTATTGTGTTTTTAACTCAATATATGCAACTCTTGCAATGATCCGTCCTGCATATGCAGCCGTAGTGCTGGATGAAAGAAAATCTTTTAGGCATTAAACGTAATACTGCATTCTGCAAAAGATGCAATTTTTCCAAGTTTAACTCAAATATTAAAAACTATTATCCATTTATTATCTCATAAGCAGTGTTGGGGGTAACGCATTACAAGTAACGTGCATTACGTCATAATATTACTTTTCTGAAGTAACGAGTAAAGTAACGCATTACTTTTTAAATGTACACATTAAAATTTGAGTTACTTTTTAAAAAAAGTTATGCAAGTTACTTTTTTAGTTTGATTAATTCTACTACTAATTATAATTTAATTCGTTTAACATAATTCAAAAAAATTATGTACTGAATTAAACTTAACGTAGTCACATTATGTACTCTATGCGTACACGCCTGTGTGGGAACCGTTTGAGTCAAAAACTGAGATGGCAGGCCAGAGCTCGACATTTTTGTGTAGAAATATGCAATTTCTGAATGCAGAACTTTTCAGTCATAAAAAACACCTGCAAGGCCTGAAAGAGATCAAGCCTCAGCCAAAAAAAAGTAACGCAAAAGTAACTAAAAATTAACGTAAGCATTACTTTCCATGAAAAGTAACTAAGTAACGCAATTAGTTACTTTTTTTGGTAGTAACTTAATATTGTAATGCATTACTTTTAAAAGTAACTTTCCCCAACACTGGTCATAAGTAGCATGGGTATAAATAGCCAACAATACATTGTATGGGTCAAAATAATCATTTTTTATGCCAAAAATCATTAGGATATTAAGTAAAGATAATTTTCCATGAAGGTTTTTTCTAACTGTATATATAAAAAAATATATAAAAAAAATGTATTTATCATTAGTAACATGTGTTGCTAAGGACTTAATTTGGACAATGTTAAAGGAGATTTTCTCAATATTTAGATTTTTTTTGCACCCTGAGAGATTTTCAAATTGTTGTATCTCTAACCAAATATTGTCCTATTCTAATAAAACCAATGCTATCTCACATGAATTCGTACATATTTTATGAGTTGGCTTATTCGTATTAATTCATATGACCACATTCATTAGTTTTGATACAATTTGCCTTGACCCCTTTGACTTTGGGGTTAAGGGTTCGAGTTTGTTGTTGGGTTTTTTATGAGAATTTTGCACGATTAACTTCGTATGAATTGATACGAATTAGCCAACTCGTAAAATATGTAGGATTTCTTGTGAGATCAGGCTGAACAAACTATAAATCAATGGAAAGCTTATTTATTCAGCTTTATTTAAATTGACTGTTTTTTTTTCAAAATATCTAGTAGACAACAATATACCCTTATATTTATATATACTCTAAAACTGCATGTATGCATATTGACAATGAACTTAAAAGCCATTCTGCTTTATAGTTCGGCAAATCTCCAAGCTTCTACAACTCAAATCATATCCCCATTTTTGTTTGATGCACTTGTTTAGCAACTAATTTTGATATTCACCCTTAAATTCCACTTTTTTTCAAAGCGCTGTCTGATTTTATATTCACAACCCAACCCTTAACCTCACAAAACATTGTAAACTGCATTTGATCATGTTACATGCTGGTCAGACTAAGTGTGCCAGAATGCAAAGCCTGCCTGTCTTTCTGCCAAACTCTAAAGTCTGGCTTTGCGAGATATCTCGGTCTCATATGTCATCTTCAGCCGCTTGTGTGAAGTGAAGCACACAAACTGTAGCAGTGATGAACTGCACACCTTCTCTTGAATACTTCATAAAGATGTGCAAGCAATGCCCACGAGACAAAAAGCGTGCATCAAGTGTGCCATTCAGCACAGGACCTGTCTCACAATCAGCAGGTGGTGTTTTGCTCGAGAGCAAAGTGTCACTCGCAAACATCTGCTGTCTCCCCTGATCGACACAAGATCTCCACATCATTTCCATACACCCACCTGTGCTGTATGCTCTGTTCTCATAAGCAAATTGCATAATGTGTTGCTGCATAGCTTGAGGATCAATGGGGCTGTTTACACTTGGTATTAAGATGTGTTTTCATCGATCGGATCACAAGTGGACGAGAGAGACACATTGCGTTTACACCTGGTATTTAAATCCGTCTCTTTTGTCCACTTTCGACCGCATCTGTCCTGAATACTGTGAGGGGACGGTCTGTGAGACGGTGGAGTCTCTGTGCTGTCATTCAAACGCGAGCGGGAGTAATTATGAGTTTATATGGACGCAAACTTATATTATGTCGGAGCCCGCTGCTTGTTTAGCAAGTATACATGCTGCACAGTGTTTTGTACGTTTATTTGTTGGAGCTTTCTCTGAATTTTCAGCGCAATTGATGAAATAGGATCGCGCAACTTTCACGCTTTCAAAACGAAACTAACGTTACGGAGAACACCCCGCAGTAGTTTTATCAATGAAAGGCTAAAAATAGCGCTGTTCACCCTATGTTCACGCCAGAAGTCAAAAAAGACGTAAAATTAGTGTTTAATACCTCAGATTAGATAAATGGGCGGAGAGAAGGCGGTCGCATGTGTCTGTTCGAACGCATTCAACCACATTGCGTTCCGCAACTCCAAAGCGATCCGATCGAAAGTGGTTTCGACTACCTCTGGATGTGGTTGAAAGTGGTCGAAAGTGGACGAGCTCAAAACGTTTTGAACACCGTTTACACCTGGCATTAACGTCGTCCACTTGTGATCCGATCGACGAAAACGCATGTTAATGCCAAGTGTAAACAGCCTCTATGTGACTTTACCTGTAAATGCGTCTTACTGGGTTTGTGACCCCCGTGTTATATTAAGGATATCATTTCAACCCACAGACAATGTGCATGCTACACAATCTCATAATTTTAGTGTAAAATATCACTTTTCACATGAATAATGCAATAATGGCAAAAGCAGTCCCCAGCTATTTGTGTTTGGCAACGCGCAGGTGCCTCAGGGAGACACGCATGATAAGCGACTGTATTATTTCATTTGATTTAGTATGTGTTTCGGTCATAAATGGTGGTTATTGATTGCAGTAATCTTGAGTTATTGCAGAAAGGTCATTACAGATCATTTCACTGTATTTCAGACAGCCAATCAGATTACAGTCTGCTCCGAATTAAGCCTCTTTTTTATATGAGAGACCTAATGTCTGCTACGGCTGAATGATTTATTATAAGTTATGGGGTTGAGGTGGAAAATTAATATGTGAATTATTTATCCATAGCCCAAGAAGTCGTTTTCAAGATTTCTTAAGGCATGTGAGATAGAACGCAGTCCACAGGTGCAGTAGCTAACATGACATAACTGTGAAATACTAACTGTACAACCAATATTTTCTCAGCTTCTCAGTCATATTTTCACATGACCAAACAAAGAAAAGGAGTTTGGTCAATACTGCTATAGTCTCATTCAGTCCCTTACAGAATCAACTCGTATAGTCTATGTAGTTTGTATGGAGCAATTTTACAACCAACACAGCTGAGGTACAGCACTGAACATCTGGAGATGCTTGTTTGGCAAATTGCTTTTCTTGTACGTGAAAGATGTCTGGAAATCTGCCTTCTTTCTAGAGTTTTCATCTCTATGGTCAATAGAGGTTTCTTTAAAGGTCACACGTTATCATCAGCTAGATATTTAAAGCAGTTTGACTTCATTTTCACCTCACAAACTTGCTGGATTTCACACAACCTTTCGCACGTTTCTTCATGACAAGGAACACAGCCCTGTTAATGGCGTGTGAACAGCTTGTGTTAAGCTTCAGTGACAGCTTCATTAAGAGGGATACGGCATGATCGCGTCTCCTTCAACATTACAATACCTCTCTCTCTCTCTCTCTCTCTCTCTCTCTCTCTCTCTCTCTCTCTCTCTCTCTCATTATTTATTGTGTGACAGGATATAATTTCATTTGTTACATTTATTAAATAGCACTTTTTTTCACACTAACACATTTACAGTAAAGGGAGAGGGGGAATGCATCTATATCTGTGCCCCTTTTTTTTCTGGTGTGGCTGGAGTGTGTCCAGCTCAAAAACCCCACAGATCATTTGTTATACCATGTACAAAATGCCCCTATTTGGGTGGGAACTACTCCTCACTCCTTTACCAACAGACATTGTGTGCTTTAGGTAAAAATTTAATCTGATTCCTGTAAACAGTCTGAGACAATAGTATCTTTAGCCGCATTAGCAATGCAAATGTGCTAATAAACACATTTAGAAAGCTTTTGGGTAAAATTAACATGTGGCCATGGCTTTATCAGTGTGATGTCACATTAACAACCTTACGAAACTGCTAGGGTTTCTTTCTTAAACATGGCTTAACATTATGCAGTCTTTTACATTTTTAAGTCATTTTTTCTACCAGTTTAACAAGACGTATCTCAGCACATGAATATAATTGTCGGGAATTTTGATAGCAGGCTATAATAACAGCATGTCATATTTTTCTTTGTAACATGACAGCATGTAAGAAAATCGTTTGTATTTCCATGAAAGTTTTCTTTTGAAAGAAAGTTGTTTCCACTGGCGGTCTATAGGTTTGTTTTGTATAACAGATGCAAAGCAGACAAAAATAAAATGAATATGTGTTCTTTTGTGACAGTGTCAGCTCTAGATATGAGGATGTTTTACCGGAAAATTATTTATTTATTTTCATTTATGGGTTTGCATCTTTCTGTATTTGATATAAAATGGCCGTAACGTTTTATTCTCTTTCTCTCTCTGCTAGAAATTCAGGAGACAGAAATGTCTGTAACATACAGTAAAGTAGTGGCTAAAATGTCCAACTCTGAACAATTTAAATAATTCCTTGATACGCTGTGGTTTGCTTTTGTACCAAGTTATTGTCCATGTGTTTTGGCCATTTTGTATCATACACCTCATATTGTGATGGTTTAATCCAAGCTGAGGCGTGATTTTAAGCAAATATGGACATATAGGCTTACTGTTGATGTTTGTTTCTTCATCATATTTTAAAATTCTTATCACTTCATCAAAAAAAAAGGATTACTATTTTCTTACACCCTGAAGCTATTTTGGGGATTTCCTCCTGGATTTGGCCTACCCAATTTCAAAAGCTTCCCATACCCACATGCAGAGGTTTAAAACAAAAGTTTGGTATCATTTTACAGGAAACCCTTTGAAATTACATAAAACACTGTTGAAAGTGCTAAACATGGTTGTATGTGAAGTCAGGCCTCTAATAAACAAAAAAATAAATAGGCGCTTTTTTGATGTTTTTTTTTCTAAAGTTTTTATTTGAAAGTGTATAACTCTGGCCCTGAGTGGTAACGAAACCTGCAGACAGTTTTGTTTGATTCCAGTAATTGTCAGAGGAAAAAGGAATTTTTTCTCTATCCTAATAAATGCAAAAGTTATTTTACTCCAACTGAAGGGAGGAATAATACCCTTTTTGTATACAATTTCTGCCTAAAAACATTTGAAGTGCTCCCATAACCACATACAGAGGAATAAATGCAATTTCTTTATATCATTTTAAAGAAAACCCTTTGAAGTTACATAAAAAGCTGCTGTTTGTGACAAATATTGTTATTTATGTTGTTTTTCATATGATGAAACACCAAATTTTCCTTTTTATGTTGTAAATACTATCTTTGATACTGTATAACTCTGGTTCTGTGTGCTCTAGCAGACTGCAGACGGTTCTGGTTGTTAGCAGCAGCAGACAGTAAACACCCAAAAAAAGAATGAACTCTCGCATTCAAAAGTTATTCTCATTTTACTGAAGGGTATGAAAATACATTTTTCATATAAATATAAATTTTTTGTTTTGCACATATAATAAATAGCAAGGGATTATATATACACACAACCAAAGAAAATGCTGTGAATGGACTCATTGTTTAGAGTAGGACCTAAAATAAAAGATGGTGTATCATTTGTGGCTATATGTGCTATCTGAGGCAGTTCACACTCAAGTTTCCCATATGTTTACAAAAGACCTTATTATTCATTCAACAATTGTTGGATATGTGTTGATATTAGAACAAAAATAACACTGTAGCCTTATTCCTGAGAGTGAGAGCTTTCATTTGATATAAGACTTGCCCATGTTTGTCATATTTGAATAATATGAAATATGTGAATATTAAATGATATAAAAAAATATGGGGGGGGGGTGATAGTGTAAATTAAGTGTAAATAACTTTCTTACAGTAAAATATATGTCAAAGTGATGCATATCTGCAGAAAGTAGAGAATCTAAGCTTTCAAACAGTATCTCATATGTGTTACTGGGGTCCATGACGGAGCATTAAAGATTAAAAGAATATTTTATATTAAGTCAAAATACAAAATTCTGGACCCGGGACAGGGTCCTCAGGGTTGAAGAGGCTATGTGTCGAATGGGTTTATGAACTCACTTTCAAAAAATACTCACAAGACACTTACAGTACTTGACACTAAAATCTGATTACACATTTGATTAAGCGAGGATCTGGCAAACTTGAGCGTCTCTTTTATCACAAATACCTTCGATGCGTCTGCAGCAGGCACGTATTTTGACATGCCACGTGATGCACATAGGTTCACATGACGCCCCAAACACATTTTTTGACACGACAGGCTAAATACATGTTGTATCTGATTACTTTTGGATTCCTTCAAGGTCACATTTGTATAGGTTAATTTATGTTTTATTTTTATTATGTAGAAAAAATAATTATAGTTTATACACACACAGGAACGTGGATGTGGAGGAACCCAATTGCAGACTTACGGATGAAACAAGGACTTTTATTTTACAATAAATAACAAAACTGGAAAACAAAACCCACAATGGGGAAAAACTGGACTAATAAAATCAAACTGGACTAAACACTAAACTAGACAAAAGAGACTAGGCGAACTAGACTAGACTTGACTCATGACAAACTTGACACTTTGTTGACAGGACTGGAACAGACTAGATTAACAAAACTTGACTATACTGTACTACATCAAACAAGACAAAAACATCGATCTCAGATGATCAATCCTATAACCAGGTTTAACTGAAATTTTATTATTTAATTGTCATTTGAATTAAAACTACCGGTAGCTATGACCTGATTTATTACAGTAAGAGACATTAACTCAGGACTAAAGTGTACTGTGACAAGCTGTAAAGGGCCGACTTTATGCATATGCAAATCAATCCCCCTGCCCCAAAAGCCATCAAAAACACATTTTATAATGTCTTTGACATCCTATTTAATGGTGGACATAAAATAAAATACCAATTACAGTGATACTATCAATGGGGGTAGTGATAATAGTAATAATGACTATCGATCTAGCGGTTTTGAGAGATGATATTACTGGGCGCTTCATTGACTATTGGCTTAGTCACGGCTTCAACTGAAAGCGTTTGTGAATTAAATGTTAATTTTTATTGATGAAAAATGTCAGCAGGAGGCAGAAAATCTCTGCTTGAAATGAGACATTCACACAATGCATTGGAGCATTGATAATCCATTGAAGCCTGCCAATGTGGCAGGAGATTACAATCACATCTGGATTAGATGTTTTTTTGTTGTGTTATATGTGTGTGGGGGCTCGTTTTAAATGAAAATGAAAAAAAATAAGTCTCTGCGTGAAAACCAAATGGTCTGTCTTGCTGCTTATACAGAGGAATAGTTTTAGAACAAATATGTGACCCAGTCTGTAAAAACCCAGCTAAAGTCATAGCTCTCAGTTTCCCTCAGAGTGCATATCTTCTCAAGTATCGCTGTTTACCAATCATTCATATTGCCTTTTAAATTCAAAACAGGATTACATGTAGCAGATTTCCCAGCTGACATTAGTATTTGAATGGGAACTTCATTTTCATGCAAGTAAGATGCATGGGAGGAATCAGCGGGGAGAGAAAATGCTCTTCAAGCAGATCCATTAACATACAGTACTTCTAACTTTATATCTGACTGCCTGTGTGGGTGGCAAATAAACAAAAGATTGTGTGCTAAAAAAATACAGATGCTCTATATGAACATATTCATGGATATGTAGTGTTGTTGTTTAAAGTAAACAACCACTGTCTTTTAATATTTTACTATGTTCTTACCTCAACATCAATGCATGCACTTTGAATCTTTGTACAGCACGTCGTGAATGTGTTAGCATTTAGCCTAGCCTAGATTAATTTATTTGTGTCCATGCTTTATATCGTGCCTTGAGCACAAATGTCTTTTTTGTGTCACTTGCACAAATTTCTATAAATAGTTTTTCGTGTCCATGGCGCGAGTCGCGCAACTTTCTTTTTTGTGTGATTTTATGTATTGTTTTCTCGTAGTTTTTACCTATTTTCTTACCATTGTTACTTGGGGTTGGGGTGTGAATCACTTTGTGTTAAATTTTTAGACATCCTAACCCTAGAACATCTCTGCCAAAATATATATTTTTTATTAAATGCAAAAATCTGTGAAATGGCACAATAGATCATGCATTTAAAATCCCATTGTGTGAGCACACAAACCCTCTGGGCCATAAGCTTATAGTCAAGGGTGTTGATCGTCGATCATTGTTTACCTGGCTTTGGTTTGGGGTTGTACAAGTCTTCAAAATCCCTTTTGACATGGTTAGTGAGCTGACAATAATCTGTAGACCTCAAGCAAAACCTTTACATGAGGACTGCAAAGCCCCTTTACAGAGGAAACATAAACTATCAACCAACAAGTCTTCTGCTGTAACGCATTATTTTTTATATGTTAACCAAGAACTGATACTGTGTATGTTTAACAATAACTATTCATTTTTATCATTGTGAGCGTGTGATGTTTGAATACATTAAATGTAATGCTCCAGGACATAAAAATACATGTACTATATATTTTTGTTAAATACACTGTATTTACATTCTCCAAAGTGTTTTTAATGCAAATGAAGCATGCATATTTGCTAATGTTTATTCAAAAACAGGCTCTGAATTTCATCAAGTAGTGATGATTTAAACTGTGTTCACGGTGAATAATTTTAAAGCATAACCAATTATTTATCTTCTATACAAGTATGGATTTTAACTTTATCCAACATTTCTGAAGTATGCAGTTCACAAGGGTTTCAACCCATAATTATTGTATGCGACTTAATATAAACAATAAAACTTTTATATCTCTGTTATAAGGACTTTTAGGCTGATAATAAAAGCAATTACCAGGGTAACCACGGAGAGATGTTGCTATTGACCGCAGCCATATGTCAGACAGGGCCAGAATCATGAGCTCTTAAAAGAGCATCTCTCTCCAGCACTGATTTCTCATTCCTCTCCTGTCGCAGTATCAGATAAACAGATGAAAAATGCTTCATCCCTGGAGGGCCTCCACAGTCAGCTGTGTGCTTACTGCCTATGAAGTTTCTCTTTCTGCACATTTCACTATTTCAAGGATTTTAAGGGCATCCATTATTCTGTATAAAATCCAAGTTATATGTAAAATAAAGTCTGATATTGGGAACATTTTCCGTAAGCTGGGATCAAGAGGCAGTCGGATCCTGGAATACTGATGCATTTGTTATGTTCTAAAATGTTAAAATGATGGCAAAGAAGTTTGAAAGTTTCATTTTCCCAGAACCAAACTCATGGAAAACGCCCAAGCTGATCACCTGATGCTTTAACGCAATTACTTTGCTAACCGTAAGCACAGTCTTCTTTCAAGAAACATAAATCTTGTTTTTATAGCCTTGCTATATAAAGGTACGTCTGCAAAATATAAATCATGTGTCTTATTTTACTAAATGTGATGCACTACACAAGTCATCTCAAAATAAATGAGTCAATGTATTATCAGATTCTAGGGAATCAATCCTGAGGAAAAACTGGGAAATGTAATTGGAAGGGTTACTAATCAGGAAGAATCGATGTTTTTATTTAAAACAGGTTCACCTCATATAAATGTTTGTCTTATTATATATTTTTATAATAGCAAGGTTTAATAAATAGACCTTTGATCACAACCCCTTCAGAACACTATTAAGAAAACAGTACAGGAAGTTGTGATCGGCTTTATTTATCACAAAGTCTAAATACTTGATGTTTCGAGTCTGTCCATAGTACAGTACAATTTTAGGACTGTTCCTTCTTACAGAAACATACAGTAGGGAAGAGCAGAGCACACACCGAACGCTTTTTGGTTTTGAAAAAAATAATTGAGTTTGATTAATTATATTTTTACACAAGCAACACACACATTTCTGTTACAAATGAACATTTGAAGTTTGTTTCTAGTACTTACCATTCTTAGATAATTACACCAAACGTGACAGAAGTGCAAACGTTACAACTTACCCCATAGGTGGGGTTAATTGTAACAGGCAGGGGGTTAGTTGTAACACTTGATAAAAGTTAAGTTTGCAGGCAAATATTTCAATACTATTTTGTCTATATACTTAAAGTGGATACTGTTTACTATAATAGACAGCTATCCACACTGTATTCATTCATCCAGCCCTTTTCTAATAATAGTTCAATTATAAAACAAATGTCTAAATATGTAAGAAAAGCAGCACAATTATAACAAAACATCTTTTTTATATGTGATCAAGTCTGTAATAACCATACTACAGTTTCAAAATCAAATTCTGAGATAAAAAGTCTGATTTTAGCCATTCATTTCATTATGATGTCAATCTTTGACATGGCCTTATTCAATAAATATTAAAGATATGAACAAAAATACATTTGACACACGATTTTTGATAAGACAGGCACATTTATTTTGTTGGCAGCCAGCAATCATTCGTGTGTAGCCTATTTAAAACTACGACAAGAATTATGGTAACGTTAGCGGTTTTCATATCATTAGTGCTGAGGGGTTAGTTGTAACACAGCGTTACAATTAACCCCGCTGCGTCAAAATATTTTCAAGCCCACCAAAGTAGTAGCTAAGAGCTGCAGACATATTTCAAAACGATGCTATGTTTTAGTCAACAAGACACTGATTAATATGACATAGCATTGGATTTGGTATCTTACACACCCAACTTAGAAACCGAAAAAAACATATGATGAAAAAAGTTACTTTAATTCCACCAAAACACTCGTTCATCA
Source organism: Paramisgurnus dabryanus (assembly GCF_030506205.2). Taxonomy (NCBI): domain Eukaryota; kingdom Metazoa; phylum Chordata; class Actinopteri; order Cypriniformes; family Cobitidae; genus Paramisgurnus; species Paramisgurnus dabryanus. The sequence goes on along the minus strand of NC_133345.1, from coordinate 38,430,644 downwards.
ATAACTCTCTGGAAAAACATTATACATTCCAATAATTTGCGGGAGATTGTCTTTTGTGGCAGCGTGGAAAAAATACCGGAAAAACAAAACGCTCAACCTTGTGCAACAATGTAAACAGTCCGTGTTACAACCAACCCCGTGTTAGTTTTTGCCCCGCGCACCCCTATATTATACCATAAAGGACAACAATTATTTTTAAACATTTAATTTGATTTGAAATAAAAACTCAAAGCTCACAATGACGTGTAATCTGGATATGTAAAAGCAAAAAATTGAATGAAAATGCTCCCTGTCAGACCCGCAAACATCTTTAAATCAGTTCTCTGTCAGTTTTGCACTTAATAAATGAAACAAAGAAAACCATTTGTTATATCTGCCGCCAGCAGATTTTAAGCAGGATCTTTTAATTTCAAAGCTGTCAAAAGGATATCATGTTTGGATGGTGAAAACAGTGTTGATTCAGTCTGGCTGAGGTTTGATAAGATGTGTAAAATGCCAAATCAGGAGGCTTGGACTAATTGAGACCGAGCTATCAGAGATAAGAGATACGGCCAGGAGGAAAAGACGAATGTCAATGTGTCGAAATGCTGATAAGAACTAAGGCGGAATCAACTATGACATTTAATAAGGTTCGGTACATATCCATATTCACAGCAGTGAAATAAAAGCTTAAACAACCCCAACCAATTCCCAGATCCAACCCACATTTTTATTGGTGCTAAAGGTCATGTTTTATAAGGTATCTTGTTCGGTTATCTTTCAGGCTGCTTTTAAGCAGCTGTCAGACCTTTCATGTCTCTTAAAGAAAACAAGCCAATGTAGACCGCAACACTGCAACCGCAACTTGACAAAACACTTGAACTTACTGTACATCATATATCTTGCTTTCTATTCACAACACAATGAAATATGCATATTGGCATAGCTTTTAAATTGCTCTGTGTGTGGGATGAAGATAGTGGACCGGGTTCAAAATAGTGGAAAAAATGGACACTAAGAGGTTTTGCCTTGATTTATTCATGGTGCAGAGCTATAAAACGTTTACCAGACATTACAGTTATATATTTTGTATTATTTTGAAGCCAAGAAATTTGTATCATTAGCTGTGTTTCCATTACCCGTCAAATTGCGCAAATTGACATTGCGAATTAAGAATACGGCCGATGGTAACACGTCAATTCCTCAAAAAATTGCATAGGGCCATTTGGAAAAGGTGTATATTGCAAAACTCGCATTTTCAGGTCAACTTATGTGTGTAGGTCACATAATCATTATTAGAAAATAACGCAGTATTTATTAATACCTCCCAGAAACACCTCATATGTGTTAACTCCAGTCCAAAGTATAAGATGCTTTATTTGCCAATAATCCACTCCGATGTGGTGCGGTGGATGTAATATTTGAAAACCTGGCAACATCTGTTGACGTTATGTTTGGAATGACTTATCGCGAAAGGAAAAACGATGTTTTATTCGCATATGCTCTGTAAGTGAAAACGCCATTCTTTTGGAAAAGTTAATATTGCATAGTTTTTGCTCAAAATGGAAACCCAGCTAGTGCAGCTTTCCGCTAGATGAAACAGTCCCTGAACAGCAGCAGAATGTCATAGCGATCGACCAATCAGAATCAAGGACTGGTACAAACCGTTTCATAATTTGCCATAAAATTTAATTTAATAGCTCAAGGCAATTTAACATTTATGTTTTGATAAAGCTTTTAATGTGTTCTGGTTCAACACAATATATTGTTGATCAATGCTACTTGATGGTAGACCAACATAAAGCATATGAAAGATGAGTAAGGCTTTATTTGTGCTTTTATCAATTTATCACTGACAAAGTATAAAAAAGCTTTTTATCTTGCTGTACTGTTAATTCATACTTTATCGGTCATGCACAAACCGTGCGTTTCTGGACTTCTGCATCCTGTGGGGACATTTTGTGATGGATCAGTTTTTCCTGAGTGAAATCCATTTGACAAATGTTTGCAAAATCTCCCCTCTATTAGGCTTAAATGAGGCCTGAATTAACCATCAGCCTTTATTTGTTCTTTTATGTGTGTTTATGTGTTTTAAAAATTAGGTTAGGTTTGTTGATGCAAGATATTGCAAAGTGCTGTATTGCCTCATATTTTTAAAAAGGACAAATTCAACTTTCTCCAACCTACGAGCTACACTTCATTTGGTTTTGCATACGTTACACGGCCGTGAGCCTATAGGGTGATATTGATTATTCTGCTCTATCTAATTGTTCAGATGTCACAGTGGAGTCATTGAAGCTGGAACATCATTGGCTGCCCTTTCATCCATTCAACTTTCTATCTATCAGAATAGCCTCCAACTAAACGGACAATGGGCAATGACTATTACAGGGTTCAGCGAGCTGAAAAAAATTCATGGAGGTTCATCACTTTTACTAGAGGTGAGTACTTGATGTTATTACATAAGGTTAATGTCTTCTAACAACTGTTTCACTCTATTAACCTGCTGAGACCTTGCAGGGGGAAAGTTTTTTTGAAGTTTATCCGAAGCATTATAGTGTACTGTCTGCTCAAGCACATAAAATGTATATTTGAAGAGTTTGGTTCCATAGGCGCAATAAATCCATTTTGACTAATTTTGGTAAAAATGTGTTTTCTATACCAAGAAAGTGACAAGATAAAAAACTCCTATGTTTTGTTACAAACTTTCACATAGCATCTTTAGGTTATAATAACAATAAAACTGATTCTTTAAGTTTTTTTTTTTCAAAATGCAATAAATCTATTGAATCAATATATAAATGTGCATTAATCTTTGTCATGTTATATTCATTTAGTTGACTAGTGGTATACACTGATAAAATAAATGGCATTAATCAAAACACTTACTTTGTCATATTAAGAACACTGTCATTGATGCTGTCATCCTTTGGACATCACCGCAGTGGCGAAGCCAGAAATGTTCAAGTGGGTGGGCCTTTATAAAACAGGGTGGGCAAAGGATAGAATGTACATAAATTAGGAGTGTTTACGCCCATGGCCGGCGTATATTTTTGTCCCCAATGTAAGTGCGGCTTTTTTCAAAACAGCCAGCAGCTGTCCATTTTTTCCGCGCTGTGGTCTAAAAATATTCAACTCTGGATGAAAAGCTTAGCTTATCAATGTAAGTTCTCACACAGCCGTCCAATCACAGTGGGTGAAATGGCGGGACTAATATCACAACAAACAACCGGCTCACAGCTCAAGTATCACAGCAACCAAAGCGCTTGGCTGAAAAAACAGCTGGCATTTGGCGTCCTCCAGGCGTTTTCAGCCAGGTTTAAAAGCTTTGGTGCACGCTACCAAAGCCAAGTTACCTTAATGCCATGCAGGCAGCACTGTTTCAAGGGGAAATTTATAAAACAACTTAAATAACCAACCAGCTTGTCTACAGTATATGGGCAGGTGGGGCTGTGCCTGTTTTATACAGTCTATGAGCAGTGCCCCACCAAATTATTAATCCACTTGAAAACACAGAACTCAACATAAACTCAATTAGTAACGGAATTAGTTTTTACGTTATTTACGTTGCGTGAACGTAGATCCGAACAATATGTCATTCCTCCTCAGCAAAATGCATGACGTGAAAGCGGCTAAGACAGATTCAACAGGTAATGATTTTACTAAAGAACTCGTTCGAAAGATTGTTATTTAATGAGACAATGGCCATCAAACAACATGGCGCAATACAAAATTGCATGTGTTGTCATTTAAGTGTAAATATTCCAACAACATTAAATCATACAGCCTATGACACGATCACAGTCTGCCCCCCTAAATAGTTGATTGGAGTAATACTCCTGACTATAAACTGTAAATAATAATGACACCACTATAAACATTAAGAAAATGTCTAAACTCACCATTATGTCCTGTAGTCTGAGACGGGGCTTCTGGTTCATAATAACAAAGTCCAATATGATCATAATGTCCCTTCGCGCAAAGAAAAGCAGAAATAAATTTCTCAGACGAGCATTTATCATCGATGAGCGTAACGTTATAGGTTTTTTATACAATATGTGGTGAAGAACAGTCTTTCAACACAGCATGAAGTCATTATCAAAGTAATACGTGCTCGTTTCATTTTGTTGACGTTTGAAAAGATGTCCTCAGTAATCCAACATTTCCATGAGTGATGTAATACTCCGTCTCCAAAAGTAAACAGGCATAAGCACATCGTGGAAATGCTGTTAAACTTGATGATTTGCGACTCGCTGTTTTCAAATTCAGTTCAATCGCGCGTAGGCGGAACTAACAATGACTGACGAATCATATTCAACGTTTCATGTTGACAAGCGTGTGCACCAATAGGGTAAAAGAAAACTGCGAAACTGACTGAACATGCAAACTTGCACTTACATTTTATATTTTAATTATATTTATAATTGTATTACATATATGAAATTATAGTGTGATAAGACGTATATTCGTAGTACTAGTATTTATTTTTGTTAAATTATTTACACATTTCTCTGGAAAATGGCCTTCTGATTGGGTGGGCCACAACTCAAAGTGGGCGGGCCCAGGCCCGGCCAGGCCCACCCGTAGCTTCGCCACTGCATCACCGCCAAACTTTTTTGACAGCGATCAAATGTTTTTGTCCTGCTCGATTTTCGTTTACTTTTAGAATAATAAAGAAACGTTTTCATAAGATCCCCTGGGGTCAATGTGTTAGCATGCTTGATGCTGTCGTGTGAGATCAAGCAACAGCCCGCTTTTTTCCACCGCCGAGTGTCTCTCAAGTAAATTATAAGATTTTGTTGACTTACGTTTCTTTCCCGTCACAGAAAACCACCACAGGTTTATCAATGCCTTCAAAGTATTATTTTGTTTTTGTTTGTTGATCACAAAGTACAAAGTAAATGATGAAAACTAGGACTCTGTCTGTATTTAACGCGCCACCATTATTGTTTACAGTGCGTGGAATGGTGCGCTATGATTGGTTGAGCGGATGAACTGCATTCTGCAGAGGAGGAGGACTGCCGTTTATTGGTTTAGAAAAAACGGAGAAAAGATGACAGTGCGGATATTGGATTTTGCGTGAAATTAAGAATTTACTTTTTTAATACTGACCTGATACAATACTGATTTTGGCGGTAACTCATTTTTTTAATGCCGTTTATCGCGTTTTGGAACCAAACTCTTCATTTTGTCTTTTTTGGTCAATGATCAAAAAATGTATTGTTTAAAATTTATATTTGGATTTTTTTTGTCAGATTATTAATACGTGTCAATAATCTCAATTACTTTGTTTCAAAGTTTGATATAAGAATATTTAATATTTTACATTTTCAATATTGTTATTATATTTTTATCCTATTTACTGTATAGCGTGTTCTTCTCTGGTTTAAAAAAAATCTAAAATGTTTATTGTTTAAAGGGATGGTTCGGCCAAAAATTACATTAAACTCATGATATACTCACCGTCAAGCCATCTGAGATGCATATGTCCATCATTTTCAGACGAACACATTTTCAGTTATTTTAGAAAATGTCCTAGATCTTTCAGTTTTAGAAATATAAAGATGGGGTCCTCCTTCTTTTAAGTCCAAAAATGTGCATTTATCCTTCACAAAAGTAATCCAAACAGCTCCAGTGGGATAAACAAAGGTCTTCTGAGGGTAATCCGCACCATTTTGTTGTAGAAATATCCATATTTAAAACTTTATAAATGAAAATAACTTGCTAACACCTCCATCAACTACTGCATTCAGATGAGAATGTACGCACTTCGTGGAGGGTTCTTCGCATTTGTCATACGTCAAAACCACACAGATTCCCCTCAGAAGGCCTTTGTTTATCCCCCTGGAGCTGTTTGGATAACTTTTGTGAAGGATGGATGCACATTTTTGGACTTGAAGGACGTGGACCTCATATTCTTGCATTTTATAAACTGAAAGATTTAGGACATTTTCGAAAATAACAGAAAATGTGTTTGTCTGAAAAAAGATGGACATCTGCATCTCGGACGGCTTGAGGGAGAGTAAATCATGGGTTTAATATTATTTTTGGCCGATCTATCTCTTTAATCACATGAAACTATCTGAAATGAATTAATTAAATACCATAATGTACTATTATATAATTATTATTCCTCTTTTTATTAAATTTCCTGCATTGTTAAAGTCAGGGGATTTCAAAAAACGTATTTATTGTCACGTCAAATGATATCTCTGAAAGGTCCTGACTAGAGAAATTCGCCAAAAATGTATGTCCACTTTAGAGACAGAAATCAATTGCTGGGTCTCAGGTGAGCAATGAAATATATGTCAGATAAAATATTATCAGAGTAAAAGTGCAAGAATGAAAGTGATGGACATTTTATTGCTGAGGTGCTGTGTTGACCAGGGGGACATCTGTAAGGAAGACTGATGGTGAAGACTTTGGAGAGTTGCTGTGATGACATCAGTTTGTTTATGATCAATAAAGCATGGCCTATTGAGCTGCAAAACCTCTAGGCTTTCCTCTCTTCTGCTCTTTGCTGTTATAAATGTTTCCTAGGGTAATTTAAAAAAAATCATATAGTTCAATAATTAAAGTGATTACAAATAAAATTGATTGTTGAACCTGACTATAGGTTAAAACATTCTGAGTTATTTTTAAGAGTTGCCCAAAAGCTGCATCCTAATTCGCCAATATTTATATTTCCAACAGATTTCCGTTACGCTGCCTATGAAGGTTGTCTGAATGCGTTTCCTGGCTTTCAGGGCTCCGAAGTCTTAGGCCCTGTCCCACATGGCGCACTTCATGTGGACTTTTGATCTCGTGGCCTTAAATTGTGCATGCTCGCTTCGTCTACGAGTCCATAGGGTCTCCCATCTTTAATTTTTATGCCCTGAAATGTGCTCATTAGTGCCCCCTTTGCACCCTTGATGCGGTCTTCAGCGAAGTCAGCACTGCTGCAGGGTTCACGCACTTTACCAACACAGAAGTCCTTGGGAAAGAGCAATCAGATGAAGCAGAAGATAGGTGGGAGAAGTTCACACTGATGGGCATTTCCGGCATGTCCGAAAATACAACTCCGGTGCACCCTCGTGGACTCGCTTCAAGTGTCCCTAAGGTCTGCACTACATGATGTCATCAAAGTGTGGACTTTGAGGAAGTCATTTGAGTGTGCCATTTGGGACAGGGCCTTTGTTTTCAGACCATAGACTGAAAGATGGACGACGCGACATCGCTTCCTTACATTGTAATGAATTGAAGACAAAAATGTCCAACCATAGGCACTGCCATGTTACATAAAAATGTCAGTTTAGAGCCAGGGCATGCACAGAATGAATCATCAGTGGAGCCACAGGCGGAGCCACAGAACCAAACTTCCTCCCAAATGCCCGCATGCCCAATTCAACCACGCCAATCATAACGACACGTCCCTTTCTATAGCATAAAATTACTAGCTAAAAACGTATCACATAAAAGAACAATTTAACATATCAGTGTGATAACAACTACCTTAAAGGAACAAAACCATCTTTTGGAAAATTTTATTGGAAGTGTACAGTAAATATTTTTTTAATTAGAGCCAAGTCCCGTTCGTTTGAATGGAGAGGGCGGGGTTTATGACTTGCACTGCAGTCAGCCACCAGCGAGCTATCAAAGAGCCAGCAGCTTCACTTTCAAAGATGTATGAGGCACACCCGTTTTGGACACCGGCTTGGCATTGATGTTTTTTTTTTATTTTTTTAAACTTGCCACTTTTTCTCAACATAACCCCAAAGGCCACAGCGGTGCTGTGATGCAAAAAAAGTAGTAATGTCTGTTTTTTTATTTGTTGTAGTAATTGTTAACGACCGTGGATGTCAGGGGAGTCTGCAGATTTACTCTTAATAAGTACAGATGGCTTTCATGGCCCTGTTGATATAGTATATCTGCACCATGCATTACTGCACACATGCATACAAACACACACAACTCCCTGAGCTTCCTGTTAATGCAGTTGCATCAGTGTTTATCTGGGAATATTTTTTATCTATACAACCCAGCCCTCATCACTGCTGGCTTTTCTCACGAGTGTGTAAATGTGTTGCATTAACCGGGTAATTAAATTAAATTGAATTAGTAGAAGCTCAGCAATCAAGCACTGGACAGAATACGATGAGCCATTTAATTCTGGCAACGTGTACTAGCGAAGTTTTTGTGCCACCTTTAGTATGCATGTGTTGTTTTGGTCAGTCGTGACTCGTGTTCCTTAATGATAATAAAAAAGGCTACAAAAAAGAGTTAGAAGAATAGATATGTACTTTATCGACCCTGTGGGAAATTGGGAAGCCAGACAATCTATTAAATGTCAGCGCTGTTCCTGAACAATATTGTGCTATCTGTTATCCATAGCATTATTTTACAAAAGAAGTCAAATATTGACACATAGACTAATATATCAATTATTGCTGATATTTTACTTTATATAATGAGTAACAAAATAAGATGTTGTTTAATGGTAAATGCTATCAAACTGCTATGGTATCTAACCGTACTTTTTGTTATATGCACATCATAACACTAAATTAATTGCTTCTGTTAGGATACCCATGTGTGATTTATGCGCCTTCCCAAAGAGCCGCCCTCCGGAGGGTCCCAGCCTCTCTTCTGTGTAATGGATAAGGATTGATGGAGTTCATTATCGCCACAAGAGAGGGTCTAACCTACCGCCATAATGGCTATATAACTGCATTGCTCTTTTTCTCTTCCTGTCCTCACTTGTTTGTCGGTTGTGTGGAAGCAACGGTACGTATTGACTTTGCGTTATGAGGTGGAGCGCCGGGTTGGTGTGTGAAGGGAGGGAGGCTGTGTTTCCTCAAATAGACTTTGATTTGTTGTGCTCTTTGTATTTATTTGCCAAATCTCTGGACGATTAGAGTTGATAGTGTTTAGCATCTAGATGATTTGAAGGCCAACAATATTAGTCAGCCTCCGTCTCTCCACAGGGCCTGAGTATAACTCGCTCTCTGTATATTTCTCCCTACATATGGGAACTTTCCATATCACTTTAGCCACTGGCCTTTCTGGCTGAAGGTTTTATAGCCGTGCGGTTGAATGGAGCCAAAAGAGCTCATTTTTAAACATAAGGTTGCTTATAAGATACGTATATTTGATAAATAGGATTGGACAGTGGAAAAAGGCGAATGATGTCGGGCGCTATTCCGCTCAGAGCGCTCCTTTAAAAACACATGGGGTGGGAGGCGGCAAAAACACAAGTCGTTCGGTGCGGATTAAATCCCTGCTAAAAAAACAACAGAGACCATCACAGAAATTCGATTGGTTTTATTGGTTTTATTTAGCCTGACGTTGTCATACTCAATTCTAGTCAGAATTTGAGTCTGATAACACTCCATTGAGCTATAATTATGAGGCGTGTCTCAACCGAAAAATGCCTCTGCACTCAATTGGATAGACCTACGACCAATCAGAGCAAGGGGGTGTGAGGCGTCTTTTGCAGCCTGACCGAACTGCTAGTTATTTCGCTACAATGACACTAACATTGTGATTATACTAAGGCTGAGTTAGCGAATGTATGTCACGGCCCAGGGGCTGGCGCTCACTTTACTAAGCCACGCCCCTTCTCAACTTCCACCTCGAGGAGGTCCCCAAAGCCAACCCAATGACCAGACAACACGAGAACAGGTGAGTATTAAAACAATCTTTATTTAAATATTTAAAAGGTAGTAGGGGAAATGGGGAAGGGCAATTAAAACTAATGTCTATCTCTGCCCTCCAGGTGGGCCACGGACAGAGAACAAGGGGTAACGGGATGTCCAGGACACTGAAGACCAGGGGGGACGTAGGAGTCAGGCTCCAACCTGGTCTAGACTACCCGTGGCGCGCTCCTTTGTCCTCCTGGAGGCAGAATCAAAACTGGATGAGTGTTGTAGATCTTTATTTTAGGCTGTGTACCTGGGTCTCCCTGGTGTGGGCTCTTCCTCGCGTTTCCACAATGTTTCGTCGAGTCACTCAATATTTCCTCCTTCTTCTCCACAGGTAACAACGTAGGCACAAAGCACAGTTAATTGGCTTGGAATGGTGCTCACCTCTCAGCTGGACTCAGCGTACCGTAAGTACAAGTCTCACTCCTTTGCTCCTCAGAGCAATCACTCTCTCTCCTCTTCTTCCCACAGGTATCGACTTGGACACAAAGCACAGTCAGTTTGCTTTACAATGACTCTCACCTCTTGGCTGGGCTCAGCGTACCGTAAGTACAGGTCTCACTCTGTTACTCCTCAGAATAATCACTCTCTCTCCTCTTCTCTCCACAGGTGTCGACTTGGACACAAAACACAGTTAGTTTGCTTTACGATGGCTCTCACTTCTCCGCTGGACTCAGCGTACCGTAAGTACAGGTCTCCCTCTGTTGCTCCTCAGAATAATCACTCTCTCTCCTCTTCTCTCCACAGGTGTCGACTTGGACACAAAACACAGTTAGTTTGCTTTACGATGGCTCTCACTTCTCCGCTGGACTCAGCGTACCGTAAGTACAGGTCTCCCTCTGTTGCTCCTCAGAATAATCACTCTCTCTCCTCTTCTCTCCGCAGGTATCGACTTGGACACAAAGCACAGTTAGTTTGCTTTACAATGGCTCTCACCTCTTGGCTGGGCTCAGCGTACCGTAAGTACAGGTCTCACTCTGTTACTCCTCAGAATAATCACTCTCTCTCCTCTTCTCTCCACAGGTATCGACTTGGACACAAAGCACAGTTAGTTTGCTTTACAATGGCTCTCACCTCTTGGCTGGGCTCAGCGTACCGTAAGTACAGGTCTCACTCTGTTACTCCTCAGAATAATCACTCTCTCTCCTCTTCTCTCCACAGGTATCGACTGGGACACAAAGCACAGTTAGTTTGCTTTACAATGGCTCTCACCTCTTGGCTGGGCTCAGCGTACCGTAAGTACAGGTCTCACTCTGTTACTCCTCAGAATAATCACTCTCTCACCTCTTCTCTCCACAGGTATCGACTTGGACACAAAGCACAGTTAGTTTGCTTTACAATGGCTCTCACCTCTTGGCTGGGCTCAGCGTACCGTAAGTACAGGTCTCACTCTGTTACTCCTCAGAATAATCACGCTCTCTCCTCTTCTCTCCACAGGTATCGACTTGGACACAAAGCACAATTAATTTGCTTTACGATGGCTCTCTCCTCTCAGCTGGGCTCGGCATACCGTAAGTACAGGACTCGCTCTGGTTATTCACGTTCTCTGTCCTTTCCTCCACAGGTATCAACTTAGACACAGAAACACAGTTATTTGACTTTGGATGGTGCTCACCTCTCAGCTAGACACAGCACACCGTAAGTACAGGCTCCTTCGATCTCTCCTCAGGTTATTCACTTTCTCTGTCCTTCCCTCCACAGGTATCCGCCTAGCGAAACACCTGATGGAGTAAGCCGTCCCTACGTGGCGTCGGGGGCGAACCCTCCCGACGGCTGTGCGGTGGCAGGGGGGTGGGAATACTCAACGTCTCACCGGGCCGAGCGCTTCCCTCTCCTCGCTGCCGTCAGCGTTCGAACTCTGGATAGGGGCGCCCCTTTGTAGAGGCCACGGGACGATGGAAATCCCTTCACCTCGCTCTCTGCAATAATAAAACTCGCACAGTTTACAGTGTGGAGAAGTAATTGTCACAAATCGTACTCACGATGCTGCTGCTTCTCCAGCTCTTCGTTGGCGCTCACACCACCCACCAAATGTCCAGGCGGGACAGGATCGTCTCGGGGCGCCGTGCTAATCTTCTAAACTCTGAAACACGCTCACAACATATGCAGGATTAAGTCAAGCTAGGGCCAGCAGCCTCTTGGTCTTCCTTTAGCGAAGTATGTGGAAGCGGGGGTCTATCAGACAAGACACACAGCAATCCACAGCAACCCACAGCAATATACAACACCACGTCAAACTTAAAGGTTTTCACAGCACAAAGGACTCACCCACAACGCTCAGTGCACAAAAAGGACTCCCGTCTTCCTTTACTTCACTTTAGTCGGAGCGGCGATGGATAATGTGGCCCAGCTAATGATGTCGTCGTTGTGACTGCTTCAGTGAAAACCTCCACTCGGCTCACCCACCACGCTATAATAGGGGCATTTCATTTATATCACAACATTAAGTATTTACTAAGTCATACAGTAAGACTATCTCTTACCATTTGTACGTTAGGTGAACTTCATCCACGACGATACCCATTACGTTCGCTTGAAAATATTGGAGCCTAGCATGTCCCTCCACTTATTCAGCAACCACGATTCTGGGCTTCCGAAAAAAAGCTGGCAACGACGCCTAATTATATCCATCTCGTCATGCACGCCGAGTTGCATCGCCGTGATTACGTTACCCATTTCAGTTGCAACCAACTTTTGCCGAATCCTGTAGGAAGGACGGCAAAAACATCAACAAATGCCTTGCTTGCGTTTCTCTGTTCGTCTTTTAAAATCAATGCTCTGTCGATATCTTTTAGAACAGACTCAATGTCAGAATCCACACATCTGAACTCTACAGCGGAAGCCATTCAACACACGCGCTCTTTGGTGACGCGGTTCATTACGTTACTGTTGATTATCTGTCCATCATCGTATAAAGCCCGCCCTGACAATTTGATTGGTTCGACCAGCTTTGGGTCTAGCATAGCAGCTCCTCAACGCAGAAACCCCAGACCGATCTTCCCGTTCTCAAAATGTTGTGGGCGGGGCTAAGATCGGCTGGCACCCAGGCTAGGTTTTATTGGGAATTTGATTGGTTCTAATGGAATATGGCCCAAAGCACACTACAGTGTATTGGTATTTGTTGGTCTCTAATGGTATGAATCGGTTTTATAGGTTTTATGTAATGGTTCTAATGTAATATGGCCAAAAACACACTACAGTGTTGTGGTTTTAATAGTAAAAGCTAATGGTTCCTATTGTTTTGTTTTTTTCAGGAGGGCTGCGCACATAACGCTCACTGCCCATAGGAAACTGTTCAAAAAGGCGCCTTCACTGCCATATTCACGTTCTGTCATTGACACGTAATCAAAGAGTAAACCCCATTCACACAGACCTTTGGTCCCAGAAAATACCCGTAAAACACGCCCTGTAAATCTTCTGTGATCGTTGTCGGAAAGAGGACCTAATAAAGCCCTTTTCACACAGACATTCCGTAAAATACACGTAAAAGGCATCCTGGATTTTATCCGGAATCCTTAGATTTTTTGTTCATTCACACTGACGTGATTACCCGGCATCTGATGGTCCCGGGAAGACACGTTACCTGTTGAAAGCCCTCTCTTCTACTTAGCGTCTGAAGTTTGCATATTATTTATTATTTCTCTCTCCAGAAACCACTCGCGTGCATTTTTGTTTATGATAAGACTATAAAGGAGCCCGTGACGCGTTGTTCTAATGCTGGTGAATGATCTCAGCTTCTGAGTGGATATTTGACGAGCTCCCTGATCTCTGCTTTAAAACAGTTTTCAGACATTACTCATCGTGATTGTTTATATGCATTTAAAAACCTGCATTTTGAGGAGCTGAACGATATATCTTGGTAGGATGACGCGCGGGTATTTTCGTTTATTATAGCTCAAATGAGCACGCGTGACGCGATATTCTTTTATGTTGCTGAATGATCTCCGTTTCAACGCAGTAAGTAACGAGCTAACTTACCTGATATCTGCTTCAGTCCAGTTTGCTGACATTTCCCGTCGTGAATGTTGCAAATCCCTCATTTTTAAGAGTTGAACCAACTTCATGTTGCCATGACACGCGCGTCCTCACTACGGCACATGCGTCATTGTTTATGCGTCTCATTTATCATTTCCTGAAAACTGCTTTAATCTAGTTTGCAACATTTCTCGTGGTGAATGTTTATATGCATGTTATCTCTCGTTTTAAGGAGCTGAACCATAACTTTTGTTGTAACTACGACACGCCGGTTATGCCATTCTTTCGGCTTCTTGTTCACACATAGGGTTTTCCGTGTATCTGACTAGGTCCTCTTTCCGGCAACGATCCCAGAAGATTAACGGGACGAGTTTGTGTTCACACAGACGTTTGTCTGGCAATTTTATGGGTATTTTCTGGGACCAACGGTCTGTGTGAATGGGGTTGTAGATACATGGAAAACCCTCTGTGTGAACAAGAAGCTGAAACAGTGCCGTAATGGGCGTGTCGTAGTGAGGACGCACTCATCATCATAAGAAATGTTATGGTTCTGCTCTTTCAAACGAGAGATTTACATGCAGATCAACATTCACGATGAGAAAACTGGACTGAAGCAGATATCAGGTAAGTTAGCTCGTCACTTTGTGGTGAAGTGGAGATCATTCAGCAGCATAAAAGAATATCGCGTCACGTGCTCATTTGAGCTTAAAATAAACAATACTGCATTTTTCTATGAAATGAATGTCATTTTAAATCCATAAAGTATATAAACAACAAAAATGTCATAAGCTATAGTCACATGATTGATTTTAATGTTTATAAAAAATGATTAAAAAAAATATGTTTAGATAAAATTATTAGAGGAAAGGATTTTTGCATTCAATTTTACCTCATATGTGAGCATGTGTGATTCCGCGTCCCGTGAACTCTGGCAAACTCGGCGTTGTAAAAAGAAGATGAGTCTAGATCTACTAATATAAAGTCAAGACTGTCACATTTTAAACCATACATTTTCTACACAGAGGAGATTAACTGCCGTAATGGGGTTTGGAAATGTTTTGAGCGTTTCTTTCACGTTTTAATTCCTCAGATAGCCAAATGCAGCAGCAACAGCAAAGCTCGTGGGCGCGCTCAGACGCTGATGACGTCTGCGGTGAGCTGAGTGCAGCGCCTGCCGCCAGAATAAAGTAATGTAACACGATCAAAACACTATCAAAATGGCAAAAATATCTGAAAAGTGACAAGGATACAGCACAGAATTGATAATATTATGCATAAACAAATTAAAAGACAAGTAACACATTAATGGACGCTTCTTTGATTTTGAGGTTGCATGCAAACCTCAGCATGTGCCCCCTCTGTTTGAATGGGCATGGCACCTCTGCATGTCTTTCCGGGACCTTGCAGATTCCGGCAAATCATTGGCAGTGTGAATGAACAAAAATCAAACGATCCCGGACAAATCCATGGAGCATTTTCCGTGTATTTTCCAGAATGTCTGTGTGAAAAGGGCTTTTGTGAGTAATTTATGAGTGATAGTGTCCTTAATCTGATCATTCTGTAGCTCTGGTTCTTCAATTATGCATCTGACTGTTAAAAAAGTAAACAACACCATCAAACTGCACAGTCAGGCAAAAGTTAAGAAGAGCTTGAAGGGAGTTATTGTCCTCCGGAGACCTGGCTAAGAAATGATTTATACAGAAATAATTAAAACTGTGTTCATGGTTCAAAACAACTTAATCGCTATTTAATTAATATTTAATCTTATACTCTATTAATCTCTATTCGGTAACAACGCCATCTTGGACATCTTGGTTGCCATGGGTATGCTGCGCAGTTGACTCTTGTGAATTACACGAGTCCAAAATGGCATCATGACCAGATAAGCTAGTTATTATAGTGTATGAAGTTTGAAATATGGATATTTTTCTTACAAAATAGCACTGATTACCCGCAAAAGACCTTTATTAACCACTTGGAGCCGTGTGGATTACTTCTGTGAAGGATGAATGCACTTTTGGGGGGTTTAAGGTCAAAAGTTGTTCCCTGATTCCTGTTTTCTATCATTATAAGCTTGAAAGAGCAAGGACTTTTACTACAATAACTCAAAATGTGTTTGTCTGAAAGATGATAGACATATGTGACCCGTGCTGGCAAAAGAGTCAGAATGCGCAGTGTCAAATTTTGAGCAAGAGGCAAAAGAAAGTAGAAATGTCGATTTTTCATAAAAATAAGTATATTAAAGCCCATGTTATTGTCGTGTAGACTGGAAGTGATGTATTTCAGTGTGTTCCAATCAAAACTGTGTGCTAAGTAAAAATAATTTTTTGTTTCACTTTAACACCTGAATACTTTGAAAATGATTAATTACGGCTAAGTAAATTATTAACTATAAATATAAGATAAACTTAGATTTACTTATTGCCATTTTAGTCTGCAAGACTGTGCAAGTTACTGTTTCTAAATTGTGATAGACGGGCTGATTTGATATTGTTTGATGCTTCATCTCACTCATGACAGCGTGCTGCTGACTGTATTTGACTGAGGCAGATTGGCACAGGTATGACAGGGAAACTGCAGAACCTTCTTTCCCTGGACACTGTTGCCCCCTGCGTTCAGATACACACACACACACACACACAGCGCCTGTCAAGCTCACTTATGCAGTAAGCCGTGCCCGCTGCTCGCCTGAATGAACCACTTTTAATAATTCATCTGATATGCTGTAGAGACCGCCAAATATGAGAGAAATATTACAATCTGGTGCCGCAGGTACTTTTATCAGAGTTGTCCACATAAAGGCTGCAAAGTGTATTTTAGTGATAAGGCTTGTTTTATTTTTAACTCCTTTTAACTCCTACTTTTATTTGTTCAGGTTCATAGTTAACCACGAATGTAAAGTTATGGGTCCTGTACTGTAGTGATACCATGGTACAGTGATTGTCTCATGTTTTTACCATGATTTTTAAAGGGGTTGGGAAAGTGGAGGTGAAATGACATTGTACCCGGAGAACAGAAGATAGTGATGATAAATGCAGTGGTCACAAAGAGTAAGTGAAAACAATAAAGACAGGATAAATAAAATAGCAGCTCAGCAGATCTGGAGAAAGACCTTGTGTTCCTGAGCTGTGTGTGTGTGTGTGTGTGTGTGTGTGTGTGTGTGTGTGTGTGTGTGTGTGTGTGTGTGTGTGTGTGTGTGTGTGTGTGTGTGTGTGTGTGTGTGTGTGTGTGTGTGTGTGTGTGTGTGTGTGTGTGTGTGTGTGTGTGTGTGTGTGTGTGCAGTACAAACACAAATCCATGTGTATTAATCCAGCCGAGTTGACCGCAAACAACAACCCACCCCCTTCCACCCCTGGGCTTTTGTGCTGGATTAACACACAAGATTTGTGTTTTCGAGAGCTAAACTGTTTAATATTGCACCTGCGAGTACAGACAAAATATGTCCAAAGAGAACAAGTATAAAAAGAAATTCTCACATATGCTTTAAGCTTTATCTCAAAAAATACCATTTCTTTGAGATTGCCTGTCTGTAACAGTGACTGATGCATTTTGTAAGGTTGGGTTTTCAAGTTTTTATTGTAGAGAAGTTGCCACACCTATGGGTTTGTGTCTTTACAGAAGTAGACTTTTACATAATCCTAAGAAACCTCAAAAGTGATCAATTTGTAGTGCTCTGCGCACCAACTCTGTATATACTGTATAGTGATGATAGCACTACTAACGCCCAAATTATACTTCTAAGGTGAGTAAATAGTCGTGTAAGGCCATATCCTGAAACACATTCAGGTTCTGCGGACATTTATTTATTTTCCCAGCTTTCTTTCCCCATATATTAAGCAGCCAGTATTTTTGTGCACAACTGTATACCATTGCATTTCCTCATACACTTTTCTGATTGTGACGGTAAAAAAACAATTATGGAAAAAGTTGAAGAGTGATATATATGTATGTATATATATCACTCTTCAACTATTAACTGCTTCTCCAACAACATACACAACAAGCAGCTTCTTCGCCTTTTGCCTTGATACTATAGGTTACATCAGACAACAAAGCAGAAGTATAAATGAAAACTGATACATAGCTTATACAGCCTAGAGCAGGGCTAGTCGCTGCTTATCTTTTGTATGATTTAAAAGCGTGGTTACTTTAAAGCCCTTTACCACTGTACATGACAGACGGCATATAAACTGGAAGGAGAGTCGGAAAAAAAGGCTGCATGGGGTGCCAACCATCTGCGGATGCGTAATTTTCGGATCCAATTTGAGCTTTGGATGCAACAAAAAATGTGTACGACTACATCGCATGTGACACGCCGACCAGAAGTGATGTATTTCAGTGTGTTCCAGTCAAAACACTGTGTGCAAGGTGGAAACTATTAATTCTTTTTTGTTTAACTTTATCAGTAACACTTGAATCCTTTAAAAATGATCGATTACTGAGTAAATTATTAACTATAAATATATTCATAGATTAAAGGCGCTTGCGCTGGAATGAGCATCCCTCCCATGTTGACACAGATTTACGATTAAACAGAATTTTTTTACAACTGCCACTAGGGGCAGAACTCCGACAGTCGTGTCCAAATGTAGTGTACAATGGAAAGGCGGTTTAGCTTATATATCTTTAAATTATAAAAAAGAAAACATGAAGTGCAATTTAAGTCATAAGGAGAAGACTGGCTATATGTTGTGAATACTTGAAATGTAACAGTTTATAAAAGATAAACACTTATAAACAAAAGAAGTTTAAGAGCTTTGCTATACAAACATACATGTGTTGATTATTTACACTTGCACTTTTTTGTATTTAATTTAACTATTAAGATTTGCCTCCTGCAATGAT
Source organism: Paramisgurnus dabryanus (assembly GCF_030506205.2). NCBI lineage: Eukaryota > Metazoa > Chordata > Actinopteri > Cypriniformes > Cobitidae > Paramisgurnus > Paramisgurnus dabryanus. The sequence goes on along the minus strand of NC_133345.1, from coordinate 38,412,165 downwards.
AAACTACAATTGTATTTAAAATATTTTTAAAAAGTGTTAAATTTGTTTGAATGCATGTTTTTTTAATATATGACATATATTTATTATAATTATTATAATATTAATTATATATAATAGGTAAAAGTAAAAAAAACCCCGTAAAAATAGGTGCAAAACTTTGGCCCACATATTTACATTTTGAAAATCTGTCCCTCGAAGAAGAGTCGGTAAAGACCCCTGTCGTAGAAGGTCTTACACAAAAATATAAATCAGGCTTTATACAAGACACCACATTTGTTTTCAAAATATTTTGCTGTTAGCATGTTGCTAAGCTAATAGCATGATACTCTGAGAACATTTAGACTATAATTATAGTCAACATTTCTCATGTGTTGAAATCTCATCAAACCTTCTCCGTCACCCCAAATTCATTTCTCCTACATATGAACATTTAATTGCCGTTTTAATTTTGACACTCTCATGTCACGCGATAGTGTTTGGCACATTTCGTTTCAGTTGATGTTTAACATTGCCATTTATTTTCAATGTATTTAGCACTTTGAATTAGAGCAGTATCTTAATTAGACATGCAAGTGTTTCACAGCATATGTCTCTCATTAGCATTATATATACAGTAGGGAGCGTGCAAAAACAGCTGGCATGTACGTTTCGGCTTTAAAGACTCAATGCAAAAGAGTTTGTCACATTCAGATCTGCTCTCAAAGGAGCTTGAATTTCAGGGCCAACTTATAAAAAGGCTCTTGTCTGTCAAACAGGCTCAGTAAAGACAAACTTTCAAGAACACGGTACAAGGTAGCAAGTCAACTTACCAAATTATTATTCACCGCACATTAATATTTTCCTACGGCACCTGTCCTTGCCCAGGAAAAACATACAGTGGCTTACAGAAAGTATTAATGTTTAAAGGAGCTCTGGAGGCATTTGCATGCAAAGTGAAGGTTATAAAATGGAATAACTCTACCTAACCTTCTCCTGTTACAACCACACTACAAACCTAATGGCAACTTAATGCACTAAATTCACCGGGAGACGCAGAACGTGGGCGTAAAATGCGCAGGGGGAGAAGATTAGTAAAGAAATTGGAGGTGGCACGAGGCCATTTACTGTGTGAGCTACAGGTAATGAGATATACGACAGGCAAGCAGGGGCTGTTGATCTGATTTAAAGTGCATGATGGAGTGGGGCGAGAAAACACAGGCTGAGGGGAGTTATGGCACATGAGATTTATAAACTCGCAGTAATAAATGTCGCAACCGCAAAGGTAGCTACATTGCAAAATCCGTGTTTGAAAGCAATCCCGAGTTCAATAATCAGGTTTCATAAATATTTAAGAAACGCGTAACATCGTAGCCAATGAGAAAATATCTACACAACAGCACTGACTTTGTGCGTCTATGACAAATGGTGTGACCAAAACCTACAAACCTTTATAATAAACTTTGATGTGATTTATATTCTTTTTGCAGAGAGGTTTCATCACAGGGTTTGTATAATGGCTCGTGAAGTCTTGCTTAATTACATTTTAATTCATTTTGCCATTGTAACTCATCCTGCACAAACTGTGCTACTTACTGTAGTTAATGGTGTGCTATTAAGTTTGTACACGATTGAACATTGAAGGAGGGACCTATTAGCGATTGAGACTTAGACATAGTTTTGACATGGGCCTGTAAGTATCTGAAAACACCTTGCATAATTTAAAGTAATGATAGTATTATACATATTTTCTGCCTGTGCACTTTAATTGTACATTTTGTTTAGGTTTAACCATCATCTTAACCATCTTTGCGGTTTTGTTCATGTGCGCATGTATCCGTGTGTAAAAGAAAAATGCGTCTGAAACGCCAGGCAAATGCTAACTATGGGCGCTTGCCATTGTATGATGCGCCGTTTGGTTGTTGTGGTATTTGTTTTTTAAAAGCAGGGCACTTCCATTGGAAGCAATCTAAAACATACGCCGGCCGCGGGCCTAAAGGCCTTTGTCTTTGTGTAAAGTAAAAAAAAGCTAATGGATAAACTGCAAAATTCTATTTTCAGTTTTAAGTGAACATTTCGATGTTGAAAAAGCTTATATTTTAGGTGTTACCAATTGAAGTAATTTTCTAAAAAAAAATTCACCTAAAATTGTTCACTTAAAGTGAGAAAATTAAAGTTGGCAAAAAAACAACACATAGATTACATAGAAAACCAAAACATTTGTTATTTTCGATGAGGCATTTGTTCAAGAGATCAGTTTAGCAACTAGTCAGACCATTAAAAAAAACGAAACCGGAAGTAAAGTTCGGATCCAGACGTGTATTGCGTCTACGCACGTTTCGTCTGATGAAACCGTCTATAAGCTCAAACTTGATAAAGTAAGTAAAAATTTTAAAAAATAACCTTTTTGGGGAAGGTTGGTGTCTACAATTTTTTTCTGTATAACCAGTGTTCAAATTGAGGGGGGCTGTGGTGGTCCCGGACCTCCTGTAAGCATCCTGTAATGCAGCGTAAAACTCATCTACTGTTTATAACATTTTAAGTGCAAATCTAACCTGAAACTTTAAAAAAATGAAATTTCTTTCTTACATAATAGGTGTACAAAGAGACTCCACATAGGACTCCAGATGACAATATTGAGAAGAGTGTCAGAGCTGTCAGTACATCAAGATGATCCATCCTCTGTTTTGCTGACTTTGAATTTCAGTAGCTTGCCCTGTTAGTTGAGCTAGCACATAATCCCTCGGCCCATAGAAAGAGCTGCACCCTGTCAGTCAAAACCTGTCAGACATCTGTGTGGCCTCAAAATAACAAGTAGTGCTTTGGTTTAAAGGTTTTACAAAGTATTCACTATAAAGAAAAGCTTCAGGATGAACAGATAAAAGTAGATCCAGTTACTGGTTTTATTCTGGATTGTTATAGATTGTACCACAGAATATCCTAAAACATGCTGTAAAGTATACACAATTCAGTTTGTATGCATTTTATACATTTAAACATTATACTGAAAGTAAACTCTTATATTCGCAGTTCTCTCACTTCTTAACTTTTATTTTCGTATTTACGCCTTACCAGTGTTTCCCTTTTATTCTTGGACATCTTAAACACAATATATACAATAGATTATATATAAATTATTATACATCATCATGAACTCATGTACACATCGATTTTGTACCTATCAACTCAATCTTATGGCAGTTTGTGCGTATTTTTACAAGGTGGCTGTTTCATATGACCACATTCATATGTTTTTTGTATGATTTGCTTTCGCCCCTATGGCATTGAGGTTAGGAGTGTTTTTTTCTAACAATCGTATGAATTTACTTTAAACATATTCATACGTACAAATTCATGTGAGATAACGCATTCTCCATTGATTCTTTGCACTATGCATTTATGAAAATTATTCTGTAACAATTTTATAAGTGGTTTTATTAGCAAATTATTGTGGAAAAATTGTTGTTTTGTGACCAATTTATTAGTGGCATGACTAATGGTAGATTTGTGATCCATATATGGAAGGAATGCATGTGACCCGCATGTGCACCAATGACTCATTCAAAGCCTCGGTTTGCCCATTACATACATACAGTGACTCGTTATAAAAACAGGGCAAAATCACAAAACAACTCACATGTGAAAACAAATATTTGATGGCAGCGTGAGCAGATCTAAATGGAATGTCTCATAATTTGTGGCAGGAAGACCCAGACGCAGGTTTAACAGTACACAACTCTTTATTAAACAGAAACCAAACCAAACAAAAAAAAACAGGAGGGGGCCGAAAACACAACTTAAGCAGGCACAATCTCACTGTGGAGGCACAGATCATAGACATTAAAGAAATAACTAGACTGCGTGTTGCCTGCATGATCGTGGGTCAACACTGCCACCATATAGTGGGGGCAAATTCTCCATTCATATCATAGCAACTGGAGGAAAAATGCCTTCGTCATATGCAGTTTTGAAATGTACAACTGTCACACCCCTTAAAACGAGTCTCTGAGAATTAAATTTCACAAGTAAGACTGAACAGTTGTTTCAGGTTGTGTTTGATCATTATAATAGTATTTTGATAGTTGGCAAAATGGAGGAAGTCCCTTAAAGTGAAACATGAGGAGGCATTGTGAGAATGCTTAAGGTAGGGGATTGAGGGTTTTCCTCAAATAATCTTTTTGTTATTTGTTGTTTTACATATATGCTGTAGTATATGTATGATATAAGCCGTTTCTCAATACCAAGTACGCCAAACTCAGACTTGTGTCCTAGTTCGAACTTGCAAGTTCAGACTTGGAAGAACGAACTCCTGACGCGAAATGCATTCTGGGAAACTTTGCTGTCATAAGTCCACACAAGTCTCCTCTGATGAATCCTCGATAAAATGGGCGGATCAAGAACACATCCGGGGATTTTATGTGAACTTGGGCTTGATGCGAACTTTGAATTGGAACAGTACTTGGGCCGCGACTGATGACGTTTCACAAGTCCACAAGAACACAAGAACAGACAAGAACGCATATTGAGAAACTGCTATAATTTTAGCGCTATAAAAACGAATGCAGACTGTCACTCTTTGCAACCCCCCACCTCGCCAACCCCAAACTCACCCAGCCACCTCGCCACCCCCCACCCCCTTAAGAGGTCTCTCGGATTTTAAAATCCAAAAATTGACAGGTATGGTATGACAAACAGAAGGAAATTTGGTCATTATTGTGCCCATCTCTTTTGAAGGCAGAGTATACGATATCTGAAAAGGGAGTCAGGCTGACTACCAAAACACACTTGTAGCCAATCAGCAGCAAGGGGCGTGTCTACTGACCGACATCATTGCCTGGGTTGCGTATGTGTGGGGTGCGTCTATCAACAGAAGGTCCAGATTATATTGGGGTAGGGGCATGTTTGTTTAGGTGATTTCAAATGTCAACATTGACTTTCAGGGATCATGCACCCCGCCTTTAATTCCTTTATTTATTAAGCCAAGACAGACAGTGGACCTAATCCACCAAAAGGCCAGCCAAAAAGAAAGTATATGATGACTTTTGTCAGAGACAAAATGCAAACACAGTTGCATTATTCCTATATACTTTTGAACAAAGTCTTATTTTGTGCAAAATGATAATACATTTGCACGTTTATTTTCTCTATTGAAAATGTTTAATTCTGCTATGTTTTAAAATATGTTGTGATTAAATACATTTCAAAAGTTAAGCCTTTACCATTTTGTTGGGGCGATTAGGGACGCGTCCCAACCTACAAAGTGGGGAATGACAGAAAAAGTTTAAGAAACACTGGTCTATATATCTACATTTTAAAAAATGCCCATGGTTGGGTCAAATATGGACATTTTCTAGGTTAGAGTTTGTCCATATTTTGCCCATGAAGCAATGCAGCTTTTTAGAGTGTAGTCTGTAATTTAAATGATATTTTCTGTCATTTGTTTATAGATTATTAATAAGAAAAAATATGTCTTGTTGCCAGTATAGGCTACTTATTGTAGTTTTTAGTGTTTATGTGAATGTTATTGAACTTGCCACTGCTCAGGGTGTTGATGTGATGTCTGTAATAAGTGTCACCGTGGTTGACATACACTCTAAAAAACAAACGGTGCTATATAGCACCAAAACAGTTGCTTTGGATCGTAACGATAGAAGAACCATTTTAGTGCCATATAGCACCGGTGAAGAACCAGTGAAGCACCAGTGAAGCACCAGTGAAGCACCTGTGTAGAACCATATAGTGCTATGTAGAACCATATGTGGTGCTATATGGCCCCTATATGGTTCTACACAGGTGCTTCACTGGTGCTTCACTGGTGCTTCACTGGTTCTTCACCGGTGCTATATGGCACTAAAATGGTTCTTCTATCGTTACGATCCAAAGCAATTGTTTTGGTGCTATATAGCACCGTTTGTTTTTTTAGAGTGTATGTGAACGAGGAATCAAGCAGACTCGAGAGAGCCATACGAGAGGGGAAAGAGACTCATCTGAGGCGCTCAAGCAGAGAGACTCTTATCTCACTGATGAATATGTGGCAGATGGCAAACTGGAAGGCAGTGGCACCAGACTGAGATAGTCACACTGTCTGAAGGGCAACAGCAGACCCACTGGAATTGATTATAATATCACAGCCAGCTTGAGACGAGCCCCTGAAGACCAGATAAATGACATTATCACATTCATATTTATATTCATAAAATGAATTTCAGGAGAAATGCAGAGCCATCATAATTAATGATGCTCGCTAACTCACCTGAAAGTTTAAATATTTGAACACATAAACTTAGTGAAAGTATTGTTGGTAGGAATTCATCTTATAGAGTGATGTGAGATACGCCCTCAGCGCAAAGAAAATGAATTAAAAACTTTAAAAAATGTAAAGTCTGATATTAAATGTGTTTTTAGTTTGTCACAGCACAGAAAATGTGTTATTAACCACCCAGCCAAATTTAAACGATTAAAAACACCAAATAAATGAAATAATTCATCAAAACCTTGAAAAACCAGGCAGGATTTTGAGATCACAAACGCTGAGGGCGTGTCCGATGTACCCGCTGAAACCACGCCCACTCGCGGGCTACCAGCCGTCTCTCTCAACTTTCACATACCGTTTTTCAAGATCGCTGTTAACGATTATCTTCCACTAAACTTTGGACACTAATGAGAGGTTGGTGGACCAAAATATATATCTTTTATCTAGGTACAGAAACATGGTAATCTAAATCTATGGAGCGTTTCTGGTAACTACAGTGAACGTCCTGTCAGAACCAGGGTTTCATATTTTATTGAAGCAGCTCTGGGCACCGCCATTGGCTAGCGGACCCCCACCTGCTGTTAGCATTCCATTGACTCCCATTCGTTTTGGTGTCACTTTGACAGTGAATAAATTTACATCTGAGGCGTTTAAAGACTCAATTTGTGCATCAAATATTTCTAAAGAAACACTAAAATGTATAAAAGGCTCCATTACCTTGTATCTTACGTTATGGCCCAGTAGAAGCAGTTTTAGTAAAACTATGCTAATGATTGCGTCATAACCACGCGACTATCTGTCGCACAGTAGAGAAATTACCGTATGGACAGGAGAAGAAGCGCATGTAGAATATGGCGTACTGGCGTTAAACTTTAAAATAAATAAATACTACGCAAAACGACAAAGTAATTAATCAGAATACTAAATATTCTTAAAACAAAATGTACTCCTGTTCACGCTCGCCGTTTCTGCAAGATTTGGTGGGTGATTCAGATTTCTCTTGGCACAGCTATTAGAAGACTTACAATTGTCAGACAGGTTGCTCACGTCACCAAGCTCAGTTTGAGTCTGCGCAGTACGCTTGACCCCCCGGAAGTGTGAGCTTCTAATTTCACTTGTCTCCGTTGAATCCAGGGGGCAGGGTTTCATATTTTATTGAAGCTTCCCTGGACGCCGCCATTGCTTAGCGAACACCCATCTGCTGTTAGCATCCCATTGACTCCCATTCATTTTGGCGTCACTTTGACAGCAAATAACTTTACATCTGAGGCGTTTAAAGACTCCATTTGTCCATTAATTATTTCTAAAGAAACACGAAAATGTATAAAAGGCTCCATTACCATGTATCTTACGTTATGTCCCAGTAGAAGCAGTTTTTGTAAAAATAGGCTAACGATTGCGTCATAACCTGCCACTTTCTGTCGCACAGTAGAGAAATTACCGTATGGACTGGGAGGGAAGCTCAGAGGCAATCTTTTACTGACTATGAGGCAATCGGGTGGACGTGAAGGCATAAAGTCAAGGGAGATTATTAATCAGAATACTAAGCAAAATGTGCTCCTGTTCACGCTCGCCGTCTCTGCAAGATTCAGTAGGTGATTCAGATTTCCTGTGGCACGGCTATTAGAAGACTTACAATTGTCAGACAGGTTGCTCACGTGACATCCACGTCATTGAGCTCAGTTTGAGTTTGCGCAGTACGCTCGACACCCAGGAAGTGCATGCTTCTAATTGACTTCACTTGTCTCCGTTGAATCCAATGGGGTCGCTGTGTCCATTTCTTTTACTGTCTATGGTCAGAACGTCCACTGCAGGCATCGTTCTAAAAACCATGGTTACCATTGGGTCCGATGCCCATTCCGACTAAAAGAGTAAATATTCATTATTTAATTTGAAAGAATTAACAAAATTCTACCTTCTGTTAAAATTTCATGCAAATATATTGGTACACGAATGATAGATAAACAAATTAAATTTCTATTGAATCATTGGTAATGGGGAAATTTTACATTCATAAATGTAAATATATGAAAATAAAGCTAATGTTTTTTTCCAAAGGAGTTTTGGATTTACTGTAAATCAGTGGAGAAACATTGAAAAGTGAAGAAAGTTATTGAATCGGTTAAAGGTTTTTATTTTAACTTTTGGTCATTTATTTTATTTATGTTTTATTTACTATTTCCTTAAAGCTGTGCTTTGTTCATTGAGATTGTTATCTTACTTTACATTATGTTTTTGCCTTATTGTAATTGTCTCGGCACAAAAAACTTTAAAATACTTGCGATTGTGTTAAGAAGACATGCTAGGTGGCTCCAGTGCGTCACCGAGCCACCGTTTTAGCCCTGCCCAAATAATCCTAAACACAGAACTGTGTAAAAACGGTTAAACAGTACATTCTTATGTGTAATTTTCATTAAACGTTCTCTACTATTTTTTAGCCCCTTCTACCATTCGTCCTGGACTCATATCTGTTGTCCTGTGTGGAGTGGACTTCAAAGGGATTCAATGGCTAATGATGTCCAGGTTGTTCCTCTCCCTGACAGAGAGAGTTTAATCCGGTTAGCTGTGCTTTCTCATGAATAATCCTTCTATTTACCCACCTGTCTGTCCGTCCTTGAGCCCCGCAGCCGCTCTCTGGAATGACGGTCGCCTGCTGAACGCTACAGGTAAATCTTGATATATAGCAAAACAAAAGGCAGCTAGTTTGATACGCTGATGCTAATGTCCATTTGATTGGCCTATTTTAAGTAAAACAAAATACTTTCTATTGAATTGTCTTTCAAAGCAATATACACTGTCAGTAAAAATGATCAAAAAAGGGATCTGGGGCATTGTTCAGATACAGATATGTATACATTTATTACCAACATGTACCTTTGAGGTAGTAATATGGACTCTATGGTCCCAATATGTACTCGTAAGGTACTGATATAAACTCTTTAGGTATAAGATGTACTTTTTTGAAAGGATATCACCCTGGTGACCTTTTTTTGACAATTTTTCTGACAGTGTATAGGTTTCTATATATAAAGTCTTATTTGCCTAAAAATAACTCAGTATGACTTCAATGCTCCTTTAGTAACGGGAACGCTCTCAACTAAAGCATGTTTATTATTGAAATAGTTTTTTCATCATTATCATCATCATTACAATCATTTTTCCAAAATCAGGGTCAATTGAATTTCCACTGACTGAGTGCATCTACTAGAATATATTTAAGCATTCTCTTTGGTTTACTGCTTGAGTTGAAGCCGGTCCCAGCTCATTCATCCTCACAGATCCTCAAGTGTTCACCTGTATAAACCTCCTGACAGCTGTTTTGACTAGCAGTTAATCAGTACTACCATCTCTACCATCTGTTCCTAGAAGGTATACTTCTGAAATCTTGGAATGTTTCGCTTGGTTGGACCTGTGCTTTTAATAACACAGACTTGGTTTCAGCGAATGTGTATTTTGTTTTTAGTTTAGTATGGGTTTCGAGTGAAAGAAAAACCATCAGGATGAACACAAAGCAATCACACAAACACATATACAGACAAGGTCTATATCTCTCTCTTCTCTCAGGGGGAATGTATAACAGTGTAGACAGACAGCTACAGCTTATAAAGTGTATAGGTATCCAAGCCTGGAAAGATTAGGGTCAGTTGCATTTATCAGTGATTAACAGTGACCCGAGCACATATGTTCCTGTTGGAAAAAATTTGGAAAAACAATTTTACGTGTTAGTAATTTCATATGATTTATACAAAAATATACAATAATCAAGAAAATGAAAGAATGAAGCACCACCCCTAACACCACCTCTAAACCCAGTGTCATTTGGGCAAAATGATGTTGTATGAATTTGTAAAAAAAAAGAAAATTCTGTCATAATTTATTCACCTTTGAGTTGTTTCAAACCTGTATTTTATTGTTCATCTGAACACACAGGAAGATACACTCACCTAAAGGATTATTAGGAACACCTGTTAAATTTCGCATTAATGCAATGTTGTAATGGTGTGGGGGATGTTTTCTTGGCACACATTAGGTCCCTTCGTGCTAATAGGGCATTGTTTAAATGCCACAACCTACCTGAGCATTGTTTCTGTGTCTATTCCTTTATGACCACCATGTATCCATCCTATGATGGCTACTTCCAGCAGGATAATGTCCCAAATGAGTTCACTGTACTAAAATGGCCCCCAGAGTCATGTGGTGGAACGGGAGGTTTGTGCCATGGATGTGCATCCCACAAATCTCCATCAACTACAAGATGCTATCCTTTCAATATGAGCCAACATTTCTAAAGAATGCTTTCAGCATCTTGTTGAATCAATGCCACATAGAATTAAGGCAGTTCTGAAGGCGAAAGGGGGTCAAACACAGTATTAGTATGATGTTCCTAATAATCCTTTAGGTGAGTGTATTTTGATGGATGTTTGCAACCAAGCAGATCTGGGGCACCATTCACTTCCATAACAGGAAAAAATAACACTATGGAAGTGGTTGGTGCCCCAGATCTGCTTGGATGGGGATTTAAACTCATCCAGATTTGTCATTGACCCTGACTGTGTTAACCTTGTGTTTCAGCAGCATGTTTAGCTGGGTGGTAAAAGTTGTTCCTCAGCCCCCAGCACCTCCGGGGAAACTGGGAGATGAGGCAAGTCCGAGCGCAACAGTGAGTGTGTGTTTGTGCTTTTGTTTAATTGATGGTAAACTGACTCATAAGTACATCAAGAGTCATGTTTGACAGTGCAGAAACAAATATTTTATTACTATCCCATTTCAGGACACAGATGTAGGCAAAAAACAGCAAGTTAAAGGTAAATGTCTATTCAATCACATTAGACTTCAGCCTTCATCAATATCAACACACAAGCACCCCATCATCACTGACGTGAGAACATTGCTCATTTATTTTTCATGTTCTACAGAACCTGACCCAGCCAAGCCCAAGGAGGCCTCAGAGGAGAACAGGTAAAATGTGTTAAATGTGCTTGCTGGGTACATACTGTATGTGTGTTCAAGGCCCTGACAGACCTCATTACCCCTCTCTCAATCTCTCTCTCTCTCTCTTGCTTTAGCTCTCAGAGTGGAGTTTTAAGTTGGCTTTCTCATGGGTTCAGCACTGCCCTCCCTCAGCCTGTAAACACCTCTAAATTGGTTAACACCGAAGCTAAGGTACTTTTATGAGGAATATCATGTGGTAGTTTATTCAGGAATTATTATTATTATTATTATTATTATTGAGCTATTAAAGGCGGGGTGCATGATTTAAAAAAAAAACATTTTAGAAGAGGGAGTCAACCGAGTACCAAAACACACTTGTAGCCAATCAACAGTAAGGGGCGTGTCTACTAACTGACATCATTGCCTGGGTTGCGTATGTGTGAGATGGGTCTATCAAAAGAAGGCCCAGATTCTATTGGGGTAGGGATGTGTTTGTTTAGGTGATTTCAAATGTCAACATTGGCTTTCAGAGATCATGCACCCCGCCTTTAACATCCTTAATACCTTACTTTCAAATGGTTACTAGTGATGGACATAGTAAAGTACATTTTGAATCCGTGCCTTAGAAACCTTCCTTCCCCCTTCATTGTGTACTGCATGCATTATTGTTAACACTTGTTTCTTTTTTACATCATTTCTGAACAGCAAGAGGACAATGCAGCGAGCAACAGGTATAATTTGGGAAGGGGGATTTGCTGTATTTGTGGTTATTGAATATTTATGAGCGCTACACATTTTCTATTGCTGTATCATGGATGGCAGTAACCCATCAGAAGAGTAAGTGTGCTCATACTGGCTGTAAAAGACCTGCACGTCTCAGCATGCTACACACGCAACATGCTTTACTGCTTCTGTATCTCCATATCAACCACTTGGAGCAAACGCAAAATACATTCAATTGCATTATGTCCTACAGTTTTAAGAGCAGGCATAAAGTTCAGCGTTGCAATATCGACAGTGGCTTTTTAAAGAACATAAAATGAATACATAAATGACAAAGTGAAATATTGAATGACATGGGTGCTTTAAAGGGTAAAACTAAAAGTGGAGTGAAACGGCTTTGTGCTACAGTAGATAGTAGGCCTACGGCGTAGACTTATTTGTTGTTTTACCGTCTCATGCTGCCCCCTAGTGTTGGCTTACAGCAAAGCAGTTTTTTCATGACTTGATGGCAGCAAGCCAAAGTAATGATGGAGTGTACTGTGTGTATATTTCCAGCACAACTGGGATGATCGGCTGGATTGTGCAGGGACTGGGAAAAGTGGTTCCACAGCCAGATGAAAAATGCAAAGGCCACACCGAGCCACAGGAGATTACTGAGGTAAAAAGACACACACAGCATCTCTAAATGAATCGTACATTTGTGCAGTATTGTTTTTTATGGTGTTTGTCCACATTACTTTTCAACTTCATTAACACTATATCTGCATTAATCATTTAGTAAAAGGTTTTCCCATTTTTTCACAAACTATTTTCATGGCTGACATAAGGAAATTAAATGCATAACTGTTACGTTATAACATCCTGTAGTGGTAGAGCATTGGGTTAGCAACGCAAAGGGTCTGGGTTTGAATCTAAATGTAAATCCAACAGATTAGCTTGTGAGAAACAACAAACACACATACTACTAGCGCATGCATCCCTGCGCAGACCCATCAGCTTATGACATCAAGTATAGCGAAAGCAGTACTGTTAAGTCACTCTTGCGATACTTTGATGTCACACACAGATAGATCTGCGCAGCGTCATCGTTGATGTTTGTATCAATCCACTCTGTTGGCTTACATTATAACGTAACAGTTACAAAACAGTAGGCTTGTTTGAGATGCAGCTTGCCTCGCCTGAAATATAGGCGAGAGTAGCCGGCTGCAGTGAGGGGAGGAGTAAAAAAAGTGCAGGCAAGCCGGACGCTTCATGAATCTTGCTGTGTTGTGGACTGCAAACGTCAGCAATGGAAGAGATCGCGTTTGCGTATTTTATCATAGATGCAACTGAAATACCAACAAATGCATTTACATTAAGATGTTTATAAGGAGAATTAACAAAGCTGAACTGTTCATTATTGGAAAAGGCTTCTTAGTAAATGTTGGGATGTAATCTAAGTCCAGGCGTAATACAAATTCGTTTCTGTGTGAATTATAAACAGCACACAGTACAAATAATACAACACCAATACAAAAGTTTAAAGGAATTCATTAAAAATATAAATGTCATAAGTCAAGAACAAGTTGAATAAATATAAAAACTACTACAGAAAGTGGAGTTTTTAGAATTAAAAAGTCATCAGCTGACATTCCCGGGCAAATGAGCATTAAGCTGTGTCGTCAGCAAGTCTTTTCCCATCGTGCTTTTCGTTAACGCAGTCGGTGGAGAGCAACTGCGCTCGGCTGTAGAATCCGACAAGCCTGCCTCTCCATCGCGAGAGTTATTTTGCACACGTCAGCGTGACATCAGAGCAAGTTGGACGCAAGTCGGACACTTTTCTAACTAAAATAAAAAATAAAACTATCTCGAGATTAAAGTAATTAAAAAGCGAGAATAAAGTCATTATTTAATGAGAAAAGTCAGATTAAATATAATTTTGCGAATAAAGTCATTATTTAACGTGAATAAAGTCATTATTTAACGTGAATAAAGTCATTATGTAACGAGAATAAAGTCGTTATTTAACGAGAATAAAGTTTTAATATTTTAATAATAATATCATATTTTTACATTAACGTGTTTGGAGTGATGTGAACAAGCAGATCTGCAAAGCAGATACCAAATTATACCCGTCTTATTAATAAATAAACAATATGAGGGAGATCAGAAAGGCAATTTATGGAATCTCCCTCATATAAAAGGCGATATGGGGGGAGATAATGTAAACAAACAAAATTCATTGCTCACCTTAATAAAACAAGCATGCAATGAACAGAATATCGTGATGAATAATTTGTGTTAATTGGGAAGGAGTAAAGTATACGCACATGGAGGCACACCTAAATGAAAGTGCACGGGTGATGAGGGATATTAATCGTATGGCGAGGGAGGAATGGAAAGACTCTGTGCCTCTGCCTTTGTGAACTAACAGTTGAGATAAATGCAACAAGAAGGCTAAGTTTCACTTTAGGCGTATTCTCATGAAAGCAACAATATAAAAGCTTTACGTTAAGTGCAGAACCTTATAAAACCCTAAAAGACAACATTGAATGTGGCTTAATGCATCTACACAGTAATATTAAAACGCCGTATTCAGCAAACATTTTATTAATAAAAACATTCTGTGAACAGGCAAGGAGAGAATAAGAACACAAACCGCTAAAGGGCACGTTCATTTCCTTCAATGAAAACGAGCACATTCTGGGCTTTACTGCTTGACCGTACATGCTTATTAATAATATATTATAGTGTGTTGTGAATTTAGTGTATTTATATCAGTGTCTTAATACAGTAAACAACGTAAAGAATAGGCCTAAACTGAATTGACTTCATTCTCGAAATTTAAAGGACAAATTCTGTATTTAACACTTAAAGCCCTGTTTTCAGATTGTTGATGATGAAATAGAACGGTTTTGACTGAAATTTGGACATATGATGCTGGCTCGAGAATTTTCGGGTGTTTCTTGTATCACCTCCCACCTCTAGAATGGGTTTATAGGTCCATAGCAACAATCCTTCCTAAAAAGCATGAAACTTTCATTTACAAAGACGTGAAACTCACAGAGTGGTCAGGGGTGTTCACTGATATGCTCACACAAAAATAGCTGCAAAAGATGCTTTCCAACAGGTTATATCGTAGTTTTGTCCAACTCCATTGACTTGTATTAGATGTGCTGTGAGGTACGGTATTAATCCGCGCCGGGAACCCGTTTGTATTCTTGCAATTGGCAAAGGCGGATTAGCGCCACCTGGGCTGGAGTGTCTATTATTTAAGCCCTCAACAGAAGAATGTACGGGTGTGGGGCGTTTGGAAAAATAGGTCCACAAGTTTACAACGAATGCTAAAACAGCTGTTGGAAAGCATCTTTTGCAGCGATTTTTGTGTGAGCATACCAGTGAACACCCCTGACCACTCGGTGAGTTTCATGTCTTTGTAAACGAAAGTTTAATGCATCTTAGGAAGGATTGTTGCTGTGCACCTATACACCCATTGTAGAGATGGGAGGTGAAACAACAAACACTCGAAAATTCTCAGGGCAGCCGCATATGTCGAAATTTCAGTCAAAACCGTTCTATTTCATCATAAACAATCTGAAAACAGGGCTTTATGTGAAAAATACCGAACTTGTCCTTTAAGGACTTTATTCTCATTAAATAACGACTTTTTTCTTGTTAAATAATGACTTTATTCTGGTTAGATAACGACTTTATTCTTGTTAAATAACGACTTTATTCTTGTTAAATAACAACTTTATTCTCAAAATTTTTATTTATTCTGACATTTTTCTCGTTAAATAATGACTTAATTCTCGCATTTTAATGACTTTAATCTTGAGATGGTTTTATTTTTTTATTTTAGCTTGGCCCTAATCCTCCTTCGTACGAATACATATTATGTAAAGAATAATTAACAATATTTGTAAATATCCAAAAATTTAGGTATGGGTTTACAAATCAAGAATACTATACAGCTAAAATATATACTGCATTAAGTTTGTATAAAAGTTAAATAAATCTCAATGTCACTTCATATAAAATGCAATAGCTCTGCAAAATGTGTAAATAAGATTTAAAAGTTCTTGCACATAGCAGGTATGTCCCCCAGGACACCTAACACTAGAGTTAATGGAGTTAGTGTCCCAGCACAGCATTATAGTTTCATAGGCACCTGTTTCATTGATGGCATTGTGAGAGTTTAATTGCATTTTCATTTAGGCTGCAGCTGCTCCAGCAGTTAAAGTGGATCCACCTGTAAGTACAGTGTTTTTTCAGCAGGCTTTGTCAGGGTCATGCTCAATATATGTCCCACTTTCTGCCATTGCAACCAGTTAAACTTGTAAACACAAACTGATTGCTTGCTGAAGACACCCTAGAGTATGCCGCTTTAATTCAGTTTGGATTAAATCTTTAATTCAAATTAATTTAAAGCAAACCCCCAGATGACTGTAGTAACGGAAAATTCTATAAGATGTTTAGGAAGAAAGGTGTTAAGGATGTAGAATCAGCTGGGGCAACCTACTTCCATATTTGAACAACTATAAGCTGTATATTGGCTATACAAAAACATTTATACACAGAAAGTCATTTATAAAATAATTTAACCAAGTAAATTGTTAGTAAAATCTTAAGAATAGATGATAATATAGTGGTCGGTAAAGCGCATTTTTATAACAACAAATGCTGGTCAGCGTCTGACACATAAGACTCAAATGGGATGAGACTCTAAAAAGAGCCAGTGGATATGGAATGGGAATTTTAAAGTAGACAGGGGAATAGAAATCAATCCTCATTGCATTTTAAACATCTAATACATTTATCAGATTTGCAAATGCTTTATCCAAAGTGACCTGTACTACAGTGCTTTAAAACTATATATTATAGGTGCCTGCCGAACCCAAAACCTTGCTGCATATGCAATGTTCCACCAATAGAGCTACATGAACACTAGTAATAGTATCTTTTTATATTAGTATATGGTTATTTTATATTATAATATTTTTTTCTTTATCTACAGGTGTATGAGGTTAAAGACCTGCATGGTAAGTCTCTACGTGATACAGTAGCCTACTGTATATTAAACTGTTGGCCTGGATGTATTTAACAGGCTTGATGATGTGCTTATTCTGTTATTGATCAGATACTGAGCCCCTTCCTCATATCCCTGTGGTGGAAATAGTGTCTGATGAGGAGCCAGACACAGCAAACACATCCTTCTCTCCCGGGTATCATCACCTCATCATATTTCATACCCTAGTCTACAGCATAGTGATGGCATTTTTTTGTATTTTGGTTCAATTAAATTTTTGTTTGGTTTTTCTGAGACTTCTGCATTCAATTTTAAGTCATTCCCGTGTTCCTCTTTCTTATAGTGTGATGGAATGGATCAAACAGGGTCTTGAGAAGGTAGTTCCTCAGTCTCCGGTTCACCTTCAGGCTCCCTCCAGTTCAGACGCTAAGGTCCTGAAGGCTGTTTCTGCTCCTGTGACACCCTGCAGACAAGCGCCGAGTATGATTCACCTGTTTTTAGTTATCGGAAATGTAGCCAAGACTCAAGATTGTTCAGTGGAGCAGAAATTGTGAAATTAAATGTTCTGCATGTTTTTTCTGTATAGCATCTGCTCCTATATCCACACCTGCGCCTGCACCTGCAACTCTTGAACCACCCAAAGTAGTTGAAGACTCTAAAAGCGTGAGGTACGTTTAGCTCAGGGGGTCTGCTCTGAAAATTTTGGATGTTTCTCTTATCTGACAGACTCTGATAATGAGCTGATGATTTAAATCAGCTGTGTTAAATAAGCTCCAGGATTGTGAAGCATTGGTTTAGCTCATGAGCGTGTTTATGCTGTTCTTCTTAAGGTATTTACTGTGAACACTAACAGTGTTGTATATGTCTGTTATCACTTCAGCAAAGAAAAGGAGATGAAGTAAGTGGCTCTTACAACATTGTGGTATAGTAGAGGATCTTCCAGTTACAAATAAAGGAAGATTAGCTGTGTGGTGCAATACAATAAAAATATATACTGCTAACCTGCTGCTACCTGATCATTTATCCTACATCTAGATTAAATAGGTTGTTATAGTTATAGGCAGTTATTCTAGATACTGGCACTGTTTGCAATTGCATACTATCATACAACTCCTACTATTTCTATTTTATATATGCAAAAATGGTATATAGTTTCAAGGGCTCATACATACAGTAGGCTACCCAATGACCCACATTATACTACAGTACATAATGGAGCACAGCACACCACAGAAATACCCTGATGAATTTCATAGCTCAGTAGGCTTGATTTTCATCTTTAGTACAATGAATAAATGATTGCATGAAGAATCTAATGTAATGCATTATGTTTAATTTGTTTTGTTTTTTAAGTATGGTTGACTGGATTGTACAGGGAATTGGACGCATAATGCCACAGCCGGTACTGCCACCAAAAGAGGTAGGATGCCCACACTTCTTAAAAGTTCTTACTGTACATTAGACCAGGTTTGTTTAAATAACATTTACTCTTTGTGTTCATTTACAGGAGAGCCCTGATTATGTTCAAAACAGTAAGTTATTTTTTAGTTACCTTTTTATCATTTACAATACATTCACACAGCTAGATACCCAGCAAGCAATTTTGCGTTTAACTCTTTCCCCGCCATCCACAACTTATCTCGTCAAAAAAGAGAAAACATTTGCATAAAAAAGTCTTTCCGAAGAATTTTTATGTTAATCTGCAATGCCGCGATTATTCAATAGATGGCGCACTTAAACAAGTTATGAAAGACTGAACCCAAAACGTTATTTACTAATTTTTTAACTCTGTGTATGTTTTGATAATCGTTTTGAATCTGATTTCTTACCAAATTCCTTCACAAAAATGCAAATGTTTTAGCTTCGGCAAAAAAAAATATATTTTTAAAGAAAAATACCCATATTTAAGAGTTTATAAGCAAAGAAAAAATATAGATACACTGTAAAAAAATTCAGTAGAAATTGCAGCTGGGTTGCCGGTAACTTACCGTAGATTTAGATTTATGTTATTTACTTGCAAGAGTTTGTTCAAAGTTAAATGAACATTAAACATTTACAAGTCTTTGTCTTTACAGAGTAAAACTAAAAAAACAGCATCAAGCAAAACATTCTGGAAAAACAAAATCTCAAGCAAAAAACAGAAAAAGGTTGATGATGATTTCTGGTTCCCAGAATGCTTTGCATGAGGCTGTTATTGTATAGTTTTATTCTGTAAAGATAAAGACTTGTTAATATTTAAAATTTATCTAACTTTGAACAAACTGTTGCTAGTAAATAACATAAACGTAAATCTACGGTAAATTTCCGGCAACCCAGCTGCAATAACATTGTAATTTCTACGGATTTTTTTTACAGTGTAGGATGAAACAGTTTTTCCCCGTTTTGTTTGTTTATTTGAGAGCAGAGGGTCTGTTCTATCATTTGATATATTTGTATGTTTATATATATTTAGAAGAAAATTTTCCTCAAAGGCATTTTGTGAAAATCACAAAAAAATGCTGGCAGGCAACTTTTCAAAAACTGTCTGGCGGGGAATGAGTTAAAGGAATATTCCATTTTCGTAAAAGAAAAATCCAGATAATTTACTCACCACCATGTCATCCAAAATGTTGATGTCTTTCTTTGTTCAGTTGAGAAGAAATTATTTTTTGAGGAAAATATTGCAGGATTTTTCTAATTTTAATGGACTTTAATAGACACCAACAATTAACACTTAACTCAACACGTAACAGTTTTTTTCAACGGAGTTTCAAAGGACTATAAACGATCCCAAACGAGGCATAAGGGTCTTATCTAGCGAAACGATTGTCATTTTTGACAAGAAAAATAACAAATTACACTTTTAAAGCACAACTTCTCTCTTATCATTTGTAGGGTGGAGGTGATTGAGACAAACTCTAACTCAGCTCCTCTTCTCCTTCTGTTTCAGGGGAGAGGGTCTCTAAAGCCCCCTAAACAAAAGGAGAAGACGACTGGGAGAGTCATGACCTCCACACAGAGACATCACGAGACATTTAGATAGACAGACAAACCCGAACGCTCATGAGTTTAGTTAAGCTACATATATATTGAGCAGCTATGATGCACAATGCAATGCATAAACCTGCCTGCTAAAAGCACTTTGTACTCAGTATGTTGTTATAAAGTAACAATAAATAAATACTCAGACGATTTGCCACTTCGCTTTTGCCAATATCTGCATTGCTTGCTTCAAAAGGTAACATTTAATCTGTTTAAGAGTATGGTAAACATGTTAGCAAAGCTACTGCACACAACGCATGAATGTCAGACGATACAACAAGGTGTTTTATTCTTATGGTGTATGATGATGTTTATGTTTTAAGGTGAAATATTAATGCTAACGTCGCACAAGCAGCTACCGTAATTTGTCCACTGTATGACATCAAAAATAAATAAATGATTTTAAAAAGCAGATTGTTTGTTGCATGTTTTTTTTTTGTTTTTTTTGCTGCATGTGCAGTATGTATCCTGCAGGACACTTGTGATATGATGCTGGAGGAGGTGGACTCAGACTGGGAGACTCAGCAGAAGGAGCAAAGTTCTGGACAGGACGTCCAGGCTGAAGAGCAGGTGCATCAGGAGAGCACAGCCCTTCTGCAGGTGTTGCCCAACATCGTACCACAGGTGCTGGCCATGCAGCAGCAAGATGATGCTGAGACCCAGACAGAGCGCTGGACGCCTCTTATTGAGAGCATCAGGAAAGAAGCAGAGGAGACTGCTATTGCAAACTTACAGGAGAGGTCAGTCAATGTAGATTTAACTTGACTGTGAAATAACTAGTAGACTTCTTTTCTTCTTTTCTGCCATAATTTAGCCTTTATCTCTTATAATTTTTTCTATCTTTTCATTTTTTGGAATGTGCACGTGTAGACTCCAGCAGGAACGTGTGGAGGCAGCTCGTATGGCGGAGGATCTGGCCCGACATGCTGCAGAGTTGGCTGTCAGACAGCTGGAAGAAGAGCACACCATACAGATCATCTCAGAGCCCAAAGATGAAGAACAAGACAATGAGAATCAGTAAGTCTTAAACACACATTAAACACCCTGTGTTAAACCCTTCCAGCATCTTCTGTGTTTGTTGGATCTGAGATCTGGAGTGTGACGACATTTTAGGCCAAAAGCGCTCACCCACAACACACATAAACATACTCGCAGTGTTCAGAATTCACATGTTCACTGTTTGTTTTACCAAGACTGCCAAATATCCAGGAAGAAGAGATTGAAGAAGACCCAGAGTAAGTCTGCCGCTCTCGGTCTCTGCTTTCTGCTGGGGTCCAAAATTAAACTTCACCAAGCACCAAAAAACACAATATTACAGCATTTTTAATATATGATTTAAATTACATGTAAACAAGTTTATTGTAGCTTTTCTCTCCAGAACGCTATATTTTATTCCTTTAAAAATAATGCAGAATTCATTAATGGTCAGTGAGATATTTTAATTGATGCATTTCATTTTCATTTTGGTAATTTCTGTTAATTTTGGACCCTGCTTTCAGCCCTCCAGTGATTCCACTATAAATGACCATATTACTACCATCTTGTGCTTGATTCTTAACTGCTGTGCCCTTACTGTAATATGCTGCGTGTCAGCTGAGGTGCTGTTTGTCCTCTTCGGCTTGCCGTACAGGTTACAGCCGCTTCACGAAGAGAGTGAGGAGGAGAATGTGGATAGTAAGATCACAGAGTAAGACTTGATTCTCAGAGCTAAACAGCATACAGCTAGAAGCCTGGGCCAGCTGGCACCTGTAGTTGAGCAGTTGACATGACATTAACAGCATTGTCTTGAAGTCATGTGATCTGTTTTTTATAACGGTTTTCTCATTTTTGCGCACTTGCACTGAAACATGGTCAAAAATGATCTCAAGCTAGCCTATCACTGGGGCAGTACGCTTTAAAAAGGCCCTAATATGTACTATTTAGGTACAGATATGTACACCTTTGGTACCAATATGTACATTTGAGGTATTAATATGCACTCTGTGGTACCAATAGGGACCTTTTATGTACAGATATGTATACATTTGGTACCTCTGTTGTACTAATATGAACTCTTTGCTATCAGTATCAGTATATGTACCTATGAGGTACTAATATAAAATCTTTGATACCAGTATGTACCTCTGAGGTATTAATATGGGTGATTCTCACGAAATTCAGATTTAGTAGGTGTCCAGCATCTCAGAATGTTTAAAAAGCCCTTGAAACCAATTTTTTTTTGCACATATAAGATTAAGGTCTGAACTTACTATAACCATTATTTTTAGAGGATTAAAAAATATGTCCTATAGAATTCTTTAAATTTTTTAGATTATCATTATTAAAAATTATCATTGCCGCAACATGATATTACATTTAATATATGCATTTACAAACTCGTGTTTCGGTAATGAGAACTAAAAAGTTGTCTAGGTACTACGTCAAACAAAATTTCAACTTTTATCTGGAGAGAAAAAATAAGAACTGCTTACCAGCCATCTTGAGTGTCACAGTCAATTATGTCCCTTCCAAAAAAAGTTTTTTTTAAATGTTTGTTCCTTGAGGGCTTAAACAATGATTGAAAATTGTTGTGGAGGATGAGAAAATTGGTCTTGGACACATTTATATTCCTTATTATTGTCTCTACATTTACCAATGATCACCAAATACCACATGTTTCTTTACTGTAAATGTTTATAATGCACTGAAGCTTTTTTTATTAGATTTTTTAATTATAAATATTTCCATGTCAAAGAACCCAAATCCAGTCATGGACATGTTGCGGTAATGAAAATGTTCCCCTTAACTTTGGAAAAATACAACAAAATTGGTTTGTATGATGTCATTTGAAATCATGTACAAAATAGTACGTGAAGAGATGTTTGTAACTGTATGCTTCTTATTTTGATACTCTTACTTTGCATTTACTTTTTTTATCAAAATGTTTCATGACACCTCATGAGTCTAATTTCGCGAGAATCACCCATATGCACTTTGTACTAATATGCACTCTTTGGTACAAATATGCACATCTATGGTACATTACTAATATGAACTCTTTTGTATATGTACCTTTCAGGTACTAATGTGAATTCTATAGGTGCAAATGTGTACTTTTGGAAGGATACTGCCCCAGTGACAGCTACACTGTAAAAAAAAAAGTTAAAACAACTTGGTTTTGCATGTCAATTCAGCCTACTATTTTAAGTTTTGGCTTAAAAAAGTTGACAAAACGTATAAATTCAAGTTGAAATTGTATTATTAAAGTAACAAAAAATATGTGTTGATTTGACAAAAAATGCTGCGAATTTTTTACAGTGAATAGAGACCATTTTTTACCTTTTGTATTCATATTAAGAATCATTGATAATTATTACAAAAATGTGATCAATATTACCATATAAGAATACAATTATTATGATCTCTGAGATATTTGCTATTTTCTTAGATTTTATATGGCCAACCCATTACAAAAGTATATCACCCATCTTTAAACCCTGCATTAAAATATATGTGTGTGTGTGCGTGCGTGCGTGCGTGCGTGCGTGCGTGCGTGTGTGTTTAGAAATTAAAACACATGGTAGCCTACAGCTTGTAAAAAGGCCTTAAAATTATAGTGTCCCACATCTGAGTTCCACCTAATACTTTGTGTTATTTTGGAGATGATGTCAGGTGCTTAATTTAGGCTTTATCCTGCCATGCTTCACCACACTATAAACCACCCTGTCTATAAACCAGCACAGCTGAAGCCCAAACCCAAACAAGCTTTTAGGCTAAGCATACTGTATGTAGAACTAGATCACAGAGACCTGCTGCATGCTTTGAGGTAAATTAAACTCAAGTGTGCATGTTGAAGTAATGCTTTTGCCACCAATTTGCCATCACATGCAAACAATGCCGAAACAAATGTCAGGCCAGACTAGTTTGTTTACATTAAACATGGATTATTCATTATACCCTTTCAAAAACAACAAGTTTGCATGCAGTGAGTGTATAATAGTACATCAGTATTGGTATCAAATGTACATATCTGCACCTAAATAGCACATACTGTATTAGCACATACTGACTTTTTTAAAAGGTCCTGTTCCTGTGACAGCTTTTGTACCTTGTGTAGAGTTAATCACATTTAAAAAACTTGAAAAATCTTGGTCATACCCTCTCCAGCAAGTTCCTGCAGGTCTAATTGGTGTATTTTGTGATTGACCGGTTGTGTTGCCATGACTACACTCCTCCTCAAACCTCTGTTCAGGTGCAATGTGGACGTCTGTCCGGCAGAGCCCTCACCACATCAATCTGAAGCTTCAGATCAGATGACCCATAGTCCACAACCACCCAAACCATTAAAGACAGAAACAGCGTCTCCACCTGTGACCACACAACCTGAGCGTGTCACATCTTCACCACTTGACAGGGACAAGGTAACAGACATTTTTACATTTTTAAGAAAGAAATTAGTTGTTTTGTTCACCACGGTATCACTATTACTGTCTGGAATAAGTTAACTAGTGATGCAAAAAAATTGCAACCATTACTCTGGTCCATAAAGAGAAGATTGTTTAATGAAATACTTGTGTTAAAATATGGTACTGGAAAATTTTAAGTAATTTACTGTTACAGGATCAGGAAACTCTTGAAGAAAGCTGTGGAGGTCAGTTTTTTATTTATTTTATTTTTTAATAAAATGAATTTACATTAAAAAGCCCCTATGACATTGCTCAAAAATATCTTTTATGTGTTTGGTGTAATACAATGTTTTCAAATTCTTTATAATACACAATATTTTCCACATATCGTACAGTATTGTTGCTTCTCTTGTTGCGTCAATTTTTAATGCTCATGGTTCGAAAAGTGTGGTGTGCTCCAATTGGAAAGCTATCCAGTGCGTTGTTATTGGCCGAGTACCTCAACCGTGTGACGGAAAATTAACATATTTATAAGATCAGCTGCCAACAGGAGATAGTATTGTCTTGACTAGCTTATCAAATACAACCCCGAATCTGATCCAGAAAATGCAGATGACCAAGCTAATCGAACAACTTCGCCAGCACGACTTGAGCAAAATGTAACAGATTAATAAGGTAAGAATACTAAAACATTAAAGCCATGTCTGCATTTGTCATCGTAGAAATTACAAACAACAAGCCACAAATCATTTTAGCGCCGCACCGCTCTAAAAAACCGAACACATTGTTTCCTATGAGTATGCGCACACCGGTGCCAACAGGTGGCGCCTGTCCTCGGCGCCCAGCTACAACTCAGGAAGTTGCTCAAATCCCTGTTGTGCCACAGAGCCCCACTCGCATAGTTTAACATTAAATAACATCATATTTGTCCCAAATCATTAATGATTAATATTGGCTGCTAATGTATATTTTGCCTTTTGAAGTAGACGCTATCTGACTAAGCCCGCGCAATTTAATGTGCACTTCTGGTGTACCATACCTCCGAGTTGTCCTAAAAGGCGCTAAGCTGCGCGTTCGGTGTGCGACCCCCATCAGTCTCTTTTTATAAAATCTAATCATGCTGTTACGAGATAAGTTCACCCAAAAATGAAAAAATCTCAAAGGATGTTCAGATAAAATAAACCACGACAAAATGCTGATCAGAAATTGATATTTGTGGTGCATATTTCTATTAATTAAACTGGATGTCTGCCTGCCCGCAGTGCCTGCTAGCTGTTCTGGTGTAAAAAGCTGGGCTCTTCGCTTCCCGTATGCCTCTCAATGCCTGGACAACTTCAGCCAGCTTCTCAAAAAGAATAATGTTACCCTGCCCAAGCTGCCCTCACTGTCCCCTGACCTTCTGCTGCTGTACCAGGAGCTCTCGCAAAAACCCAAACAGCGCCTCCAGAACGCTTTCCTCCGTCTCAACAACCTCAAGTCCACGTAGATCATCTCAGCAGCACACTGTAGATCTGGAGTTAGAAGCTGTAGCTAGTGGATTTAGTGCTTTAAATAGATCATGCTAAAGTGCAAGAGAAATTATTTCTTATTAAGTCCTCCGCAGAAAGCCATCAAACCTCCAATCTCAGGTGAAAAGACTGTGTTAGGCTGTGCTGTGTTAGGCTGTGCTGTCCTGTCCTGTGCTTTGGAATGTACCTTATTCAAATCATGTTTCAAATATAGTTTTTCAAGACACAATACATATTTACTGTGATATAACGTACACTACTTTTCTAAGATGTGTATTCCTGTAGCCAACTGTGAAGTGAGTAATAAAAGAACCATTTTGGTTCCTCAGAGAACCATTTGTGAACCTTTATTCACTACAAAGAACCTTTTGCGTAATAGAAAGGTTCTTCAGATATTAAAGGAATAGTCAATTTTCTTTAAAAAAAATCCAGATAATTTACTCACCACCATGTCATCTAAAATGTTGATGTCTTTCTTTGTTCAGTTGAGAAGAAATTATGTTTTTTTTTTTGGAAAACATTACAGGATTTTTCTCATTTTAATGGACTTTAATTGACACCAACAATTAACACTTAACTCAACACTTAACAGTTTTTTTCAATGGAGTTTCAAAGGTCTATAAACGATCCCAAACGAGGCATAAGAGTCTTATCTAGCGAAACGATTGTCATTTTTGACAAGAAAAATAACAAATATGCACTTTTAAACCACAACTCGTGATGCGCCAGCGTGACCCCACGAAATACGTCATGACGTCAAGAGGTCAAAGAGGACCGTTCCGATGTTGTTGTGTGTGGAATGATACTAATTAATGTCTTTGTGTCAGTTTATTGTTTACAATGGTCCACAAATGTGCGTTTCATATATGTAACACGTGACCTCTCTACGTCACTACGCATTTGAGGTCACGCTGGCGCATCACAGGACCAGACCTAGATGAGAAGTTGTGTTTTAAAAGTTCATATTTGTTATTTTTCTTGTCAAAAATGACAATCATTTTGCTAGATAAGACCCTTATGCCTCGTTTGGGATCGTTTATAGTCCTTTGAAACTCTGTTGAAAAAAACTGTAAGTGTTGAGAGTTAAGTGTTAAATGTTGGGCTCTATTAAAGTCCATTAAAATGAGAAAAATCCTGCAATGTTTTTCTCAAAAAACATAATTTCTTCTCGACTGAACAAAGAAAGACATCAACATTTTGGATGACATGGTGGTGAGTAAATTATCTGTATTTTTCTTTTAAAAAAATTGAATTTTCCTTTAAAGGTTCTTTATGGAACCATACAGCCAAAAATGGTTCTTCTTTGGCATTGTGTGGCCTTTATTTTGAGTATAGGGAATAAAGTGTGTATGATTTTTCAGTGATACTTTTTTTTGTTCTCAGAATCCACCCATGTAAATCCAGCACTGAAAGTGGAGGACGTAGAGGATGGAGAGATGATGGTTCCTCAAATCATTGTGGCCCCAGAGTCAATGACCCTCACTGTTCCTCAACAAAATCTGACGCAGTGCCGGTCTTTCCTATACGCAAAGTACGCAATTTGCATAGGGCCCCGCACCACTAGAGGGCCCCCTTGATCTCAGAATTATTTAAAACCATTATATCAAAGAAAAATTATTATTATGTTTAATGAAAACAAGACGCTATAATTTAAATAATTTGCAAACTTCCGAATTTGTGCGGGTTTTTAAAAATACTTAATGATTTCTTAAATCACTGATATGTACTCGGACAACATGCAGGCAGTTTCTCAATCCGAAGGCTGCAGCCTTCAGAGGTCACATTTGTAGGCTGCATATGCGTCATAAAAACGTATTTTAGAATATTAACAATTATAATGTTGACTATTATTCTTAGTTAATGGTTAATTGTTATATTATGCTTATGACTTGCAAATGAAATGCTTATTTAACTTAAATAAATCAGGCTTGATGACGTATGCAGCGCGCATATGCGACATGATCCGGAGGTTGCAGCCTTCAAATTTAGAAACGGCCGCGTACATGACGCAGAAGAGTGATTTGGTAACGATGCGCATATTATATGCCCACCATTGATTTAAAACAAAGACAAAGCTATCCGTCTGGAGCAGAATAAAGGGAAAAAAACGTGAAGCAAGGGAACAAGATAAAGGATTTGCGCGAGCAGATGTAGTCAATGTAAAGACACGCGTCCTAGCATGGGGCGATTCAAATGACGCGAATTGGGTGACCCAATTGCCGCGAAAACACGCGCTTTTTCCTTTGAACTTCAAGAACGCGCTCTCGTGGAGGATAATTTGACGAGAGAGAGAGAGAGAGAGAGAGAGAGAGAGAGAGAGAGAGAGAGAGAGAGAGAGAGAGAGAGAGAGAGAGAGGTAAGAATGGTGCCCACGTCGAGAAAACTTAATAGAAGACTTGAAATTTGTAAAGGATTAAAGTATATGTCACTCGTTTAATTACAGTATGTTAACTGGATAACACTGGATATAACTCATTGTATAGATAATAAAATAATGTATTTTGATTACACAAATCAAACCTAACTATATGATTGTAGCTGCTGACCAGCATAGGGAATCTCTATGGCTAATTTCTAAGACATGTTGCTGATACAGTACTGTGTGTTGTACCTTATCTTGTTAATTGAGTCTTTTTGGGCATCTTATGCCTAGAATTATTCAAGGAGATTGATTCTTTTAACTTCCTTTAAAGTTTGATCAGTTGTGCATAATGACATGTGCAACAAATGGATATAGGGTGTCAAACTCATAGATTTGCAATATTTAAAATCAGACACTATTTTTAAAATATTTGGGGTCAACCTCTGTGACAGCTTTAAAGGGACACTTCACCCATTTGCATTAAGCTTTGTATAGTTAGAACTCCAGTCATGTTTTTGAATGGTCATGCATCATTTCCTCAGTTGCCGCTGAGACTGGAGAAATACAGATTTCAGTGTTGCACATCCTTCTTTCAATGATGTAAAAATCATCATTTTGCATCATTGAAAGAAGGAAGTGCAATGTCTTTGTTGAGGGAATGAGACTACAAACACCCCTTTTCTCTGTAAAATAGGCACCAAATTCTAAATGTATGTTACATTTCGACTACAAATATAACACTTTCAATAAAGATGAATGTTTCTACGGGTGAAATGCTCTTTTAAAGCTGAAACTTATCAAATCCTATCAGAGGTCCAGAATGTCATTGAAACACACCAGTGGCTTTGCTGTCATCAGTATTAAACATGTTACCCCTCGAAGTACCCCTCCCCACAGAGCCCCCCCCCACATAACAAATCCCAATTTAACCCCTGTGTATTAACAGTATGTATTTATATGTAATTTAATTTGATTCATTACATTCATTTAGATCAGGTTAATTTTTTAGTGCTTCTCACAACACATTTTAAATCAAAACAACTTATCAGCAAATACATGTTTCATGTTATAATCAGCAAGTTTATCAGTCAGGGTTTCAAAGTAATGTGCATATGGGAATATTATACAGCTATAAGATAATACACTATGTGGTTAGTTAACAACTAACTAACAGCAACATTGACTGGGTTTTACCCAGATAGCACAGGTACGTCTGTGAGATGTCTGGTAAAGATCTGGAGATCTGGAATACATCTGGTGTGTAAAAACATCTTATAAAGGAAAAGAGCTGCTTTACATACATTCTAAATCAAAAACGTCTTGCAGACATCTTCAATATGTCTATATGACATCTTTTAGGAGACGTCTCACAGACGTATTGCAGATGAGAAAACAATTTAAATAAGACATCTTGCAGATGTAAACGCAGACATCAAATAGACGTCTCCGAGATGTATGTGTGCTATGCTATAAGGGTCTGAATGCACTGACAGAGGGCCCCTCACAAAGCTTTGCTTAGGGCCCCCCAGCATCTAGGACCGGCACTGATCTGACGTCACGCAGGTCTGAGTTTTACTATCAGATTTTTTACTTTAATAAAAGATTAACAAAATTAACTAAAATCTGTGTATTTTTTGTCTCTAACACAGCAAAGCTGTGGACTTAGAGTAAGCTGTTCTTCATCTATTATTTGTTAGTCCTACCCTGTTGGAAAATTTGACTTAAACTGCACTCTTAAATAAAGAGGTGCTTCACGGGGCCTCTAGAAGATGAATAATGTTTGGCTGAATGGTTCTTCGAGGAACCAGAAATGGTTATTTTATCAATGACATCGCAGGCATAGTTCGGCCAAAAATGATATTAAACCCATGATTTACTCACCCCCAAGCTGTCCGAGTTGCATATGTCCATCGTTTTTCAGACAAACACATTTTCAGACCGGAAGGTATTTATTTTCGTTAATAAAGTTTTAAATATGGATATTTCTACAACAACACCGCGCGGATTACCCTCAGAAGACCTTTGTTTATCATCCTGGAGCCATTTGGATTTAATTTGTGAAGGATGGACGCACTTTTTTTGGACTTGAAGGTCGTGGACTATGGGTGGACCCCGTAACATTACATTTAATTAACTGAAAGATCTAAAACATTTTCTAAAATATCCAAAAATGTGTTTGTCTGAAAAACGATGGACATATGCAACTCGGACAGCTTGGGGGTGAGTAAATCATGGGTTTAATATCATTTTTGGCCGAACTTTCCCTTTAAGCACCTTTATTTTAAGGGTTTTGGTCTAAACTGGCATCCAGTGGTTATGCTGGTTTTTGAACCAGCTGCGCTCAAAACAGCTACCAGTTTAAACTGAATTTTCCATCAGGGTTAAAGGGGTCATATGTAAATTTTTTAAAGATGTAAAATAAATCTTTGGTATCCCCAGAGTACATTTGTAGAGTTTTAGCTCAAAATATCATATAGATAATTTATTATAGCATGTTAAAATTGCCACTTTGTAGGTGTGAGCAAAAATGTGCTGAAATTTAAACTCAATTCTGCTGTCAATTTTTTTCTCTCTTTCTCTCTGCACTAAATGGCAGTGCCGTGGTTGGATAGTGCAGATAAAGGGGCGGTATTATTGTAATAAGGCTCGCTACCTACATCACAAAGCAGGCAAAATCTAAATGAGCTATTTTTTCACATGCTTGCAGAGAATGGTTTACCAAAACTAAGTTACTGGGTTGATCTTTTTCACATTTTCTAGGTTGATAGAAGCACTGGGGACCCAATTATAGCACTTAAACATGGAAAAGTCAGATTTTCATGATATGTGCCCTTTAAGATGTAGGATCCCTGTAGTTACCCAGTTGTTTTACTGTAATAAGACAGTACCTTTTACATTTTGTCCTTTAGAAAGATTCCCCAATCTGTTGGTGATGATGATGATGCAGGTAAATCAAAAGCAAGTCTGGAGGAGGATGTGATCCAGACTGTTGCGCTCCGTGTGGATGAGTAAGTCAAGAGCTGGTATATTAGTTAACTTTATCATTCAAAAGGAAGTCAGCATCAATGCTTCCATTCTTCACTGTGACATGCTGTCATTTCCTGTAGAGGACCCGAGCGGCCCATGTCTGCAGCCAGTCAAAAAAGTATAGTGGTGAATGAGCGTCTGCAGGAGCTGGTCAAGCTGTTTAAAGAGCGAGCGGATCGTGCGAAAGACAAACTGATCGACCCGGATGAGTCCGATCATGAGAGCCCATCAGCATGTGAGTACAACATTCAATCTACACCTGATCGGAAAATAGATTGTGGAAAACCTGTTTAAATATTTTTGCAGTTAAGTACTGCAGAATTGACACATTCATATTTTAGCTCAATTATATTATATTTGAACCTCAGCTCCAGCCAAAAAGGCAGATGAAGCCCCACCTCCTTCACCACCTCCAGAGGAAAAGAAAGATGAAGGTGCAGAAGAGGAGAAAGAAGAGGAGGTGCAATTCTATGAGTTTATGGGTCACAATTTTAAAGTTCCCCAGTTCAAAATGCCTCAGATTCCTGATTGGCTAAGAGTCATACTGGAGTACCGCTTCCCATCCAGCATTGACCAATACACAGGTGAGATCACAGTCAGTCACTTCTAAGTCCCACCTTTAAGATGCTAATGCAAAGACAACAAGTAGTTTTTCTCTGACTGTATGATGAATGTGTTTTATCTGATCTTTATTTCTGTAGATCTGATCTATGTAGTTTGGCTTTTCTTTGTGACGTTCGCTTGGAATTGGAATGTGTGGCTCATCCCTGTGCGCTGGGCTTTCCCGTACCAGACACCTGACAACATCCACTGGTGGCTTTTCATGGATTACTTCTGTGACACCATTTACGTTCTGGACATCCTGGTGTTTCAGCCCAGACTGCAGTTTGTGAGAGCAGGGGATGTTGTGGTGAGGTCAATAGTGAACTACACATTTACAGCACACTTTGAAATATAGAAATGTGTGGATTCATGATGATGTGGAGGTTAACTCTCCTCAAGTTTAGCCGGGGAACTGATATCCACATCAACTGACAGGGGTTTTAGTAATTCATGATTTATTGACATAATCTGTTCAATTTATTTTATCAATGTCTTACTTGTGAATATGCAGGTGTGGTTATCTTTAAAACTGTAAAACCAAGCACAGTGCATTTACTTGTGAAGCAAAAAAATTTAAACAAGAAAAACATTTGCCAATGGGGAAGGAAAATAATCTTGTTTAAATAATTCTTCCGCTTAGAGCTTGAATAATAAACACTCCAGCCCAGGTGGTGGCGCTAATCCGCCTTTGCCAATTGCAAGAATAGAAACAAAGTTCCCGGCGCGGAGTAATACCGTACCTCACAGCACAACTAATACATGTCAATGGAGTTGGTAAAAACTACGATAAAACCTGTTGGAATGCGTCTTTTGGAGCGATTTTTGTGTGAGCATATCAGTGAACACCCCTGACCACTCGGTGAGTTTCACGTCTTTGTAAATGAAAGTTTAATGCATTTTAGGAAGGATTGTTCCAGTGCACCATTAAACCCATTGTAGAGGTCTGAGCTGAAACACAAACACGCGAAAATTCCCAGGGCAGCCGAAAATGTCGAAATTTCAGTCAAAACCATTCTATTTCACCATAAACAATCTGAAAACAGGGCTTTAAGTCTAAAATACCGAACTTGTCCTTTAAGTTAAAATATTTTGTTTGAATGATGTTTAGATAATGGAAAACAAAAATATTTTTTTTATATAAATAAATGTGCTTAACTCATTCCCCACCAGCCTTTTTTTTAAAGTTGCCCACCAGCATATTTTGTGATTTTCACAAAAGTTTCACAAAATGCAAATATATAACAGGGCTCAACATAATGGACTGCCCTGTGGCCCGGGGCAAGTGTTTGAGACGTTCGGGCTAGTAAAAAGTTTTGTCAAAAAGTACCAGTACTTCACCCTCAGTCACTAAAATATATTTTCATCAATATTATTCAACATCTTGGAAGCAGTCATTTACTTGAGTAAAACATGAAAATATTTTGCACAGTTTGCTGTCAGTTTACAGGTAAAGCAGAAACGTTGGGAGCCTTTTTTTTCGTTGGAACATGTCTGTTGTATAAGTATACAATTATATTTGACTTTTGAATTATTAGTTTTAACATTTAACATTTAGTTTTAAAATAAAAAAAAGTGAAAACCTGAACCACTGACCCAACCGGGCCCGTATAAAAAATTATTTGCGTTGAGACCTGTATAAACATACAAATATATCAAATTAAAGAACAGACCCTCTGCTTTCAAACAAGCAAATGAAATGGGGAAAAAACCGTTTCATCCTATTTATATTTTTTTCACTGCTTATAAACTCGTAAATATGGGTATTTTTCTTAAAAAAAAAAAAAATTTAGCAAAAAGCTTTTTTTTAAGGAATTTTGTTAGAGATCAGATTCAGAGCTATTATCAAAACATACACATAGTTTAAAATTAGTAAATAATTTTATTACCTCAGTTTTTTATAAATTAGGTAAGTCATCTAGGGGATAATCGCGGTATTACAGATTACCATAAAACCTTATCAGGAACACGTTTTTATGCAAATGTGTTCTTTTAATTGACGAGAACTTGTCAATGGTGGGGAAAGAAGTCATTTATATGTTTTGTACTTTAATAACATTGCTAAAGTATTAAATGACATGTTATTTTCTTAATGCTATTAATAGTTTTTTTTGTGTTTTGTTTGCTTTAGTGTGACAAAAAGGACATGAGAGAGCACTACATGCAAACTGAACGATTTAAGGTCAATCTTTTATTTCATGCCAGCATTTTTTTTTTTATCTTGCTAAAGGGATAGTTCACACAAAAATATAAATCTGTCATCATTTACTCACCCTCAAAATGTTCTAAACCTGTATTGATTTCGTTGTTCTGCTGAACACAAAGGAAGATATTTTGAGGTTGTAACCAAACTGTTTTTGAGCACCATTCAGTTCCATAGTAGAATTTTTCCTGCTATGAAAGTCAATGGTGCTTCTGTTTCCTGCTTCATTAAAAATATATGCCTTTGTGTTCAGCAGAACAAACTAATTGATAAAGGTTTGTAACAAAATAAGAGTGAGTTTTCATTTTAGGTGAACTATCCCTTTAAGGCACTTACTGAACAAATAGCATTCGTTTTATTATTTAAAGAGATTTCTATGCTGATTGTTTTCATATGTTCTCTGTTTGTTTCAGATGGATGTGATCAGTCTCTTTCCTCTGGATTTACTGTACGTCTTCACGGGTGTCAAATCAGTTCTGCGCTTTCCTCGCCTTCTTAAGGTGAGATATGTCACAAACACACACATTTATTCAAATTTACTCTGTGATTAAACGTAAAGTTTGCATTTTCATATTGCAGTACCATGCATTCTTTGAGTTTAATGATCGTCTGGAAGCTGTGATGAGCAAAGCTTATATTTATAGGTAAGACCACAGATCACCACCAGAGGACACCATATCACACAGTTACTGCCTCTTAAAGAAACAGTGCACCTAAAATCTGTCACTATTTACTGTTTACCTTAAAATGTGATATTCAGCAGATTGTCACTTTTCTTTCCAGTCATGTGAACTTTGCACTGCTTTTATCTCTTAAGCATAATTCAAAAATAGTTTCATATATTTATTTCACACGTACAGTTATCTTATCTAAAGATGTTTCGATAACTTGAAAACAAAACAAAAATACTTGCACGACAGCTCATAACCCTATTTTTTTATGATAAATACTCATACATCAATATCATAGTTTGTGGTCCACAGAGGAAAGTCTGGATGAATTTTTTACCTACAAGTTTTGTCATCTCTTTAAAATGGCTAATTTAATTTTAATCCTCATTATTTGTAACTTTATAATTCCTTGTATTTTTCTAAAACGGCTCTTTTCAGAGTAATCCGGACGAGCGCATACCTGCTTTATTCACTGCACTGTAATGCCTGTATTTTCTATTGGGGGTCTGATTATGAAGGTTTGGGCTCCACCAAATGGGTCTATAATGGCAAAGGAAACAGGTGATCTGACATGTGTGCACTTACAATACTACATACAGTCAACAAACTTTTTAGTTTGTGTATAATTTTTAGTTTGTGTGTGCTGTAGTTATATACGCTGTTATTACTTCGCTGTGAAGACATTGATCACCATTGGAGGTTTGCCTGATCCCACAACCGTCTTCGAAATCGTTTTCCAGCTTGTCAACTACTTTGTGGGAGTTTTTGCTTTCTCAATCATGATTGGTCAGGTGAGAGCTTTCAGTACATGCACTAAAGCCTTACTTTTAAACTTTTCCTACATGTCCACAATTCAACCCAAAATAAAAAGAGAGCAAAAGGAAATATTTTGTTTAAAGGTGCACTGTGTGGATTTTAGCGCAACTAGTGGTGAGGTGGTGAATTGCACGATGTATGTAGATAAAAACTTAATATTTTAAGATAATTAAAACATGACGATTCATTAAGTAAGATCTTTATACACAATATAGAGCTCTGTATATTACAATATATTGCATTTCTTTCAATAGATCCTCCTAAAAAATATATTTTTTGCATTATTGTGATATTTTTCCATGCAGTATAAAGTTGCTGTGTTTTATGTGTGTGTAGATGCGAGATGTTGTCGGAGCTGCCACAGCTGGTGAGGCGTACTACAGACACTGTGTGGACAGTACTGTAAAATACATGTCTTCCTACAAGATCCCCCGCGAGGTCCAAAACCGTGTGAAGACCTGGTATGACTACACCTGGAAGTCGCAAGGCATGCTGGGTAAGCAGAATCTAATTGCATCTTTACATGTCTTAAGAAGGTGTCGGTAAAATTGGTATGTGTGTCTTTAGATGAGCAGGAGTTACTCATGCAGCTGCCCGATAAGATGCGTCTAGACATCGCTGCAGATGTCAACTACTCCATAGTCAGTAAAGTAGCACTCTTTCAGGTGAGCAAACCCTCAGGCCGTAAAATCAGCTCATTCCAGTTTGAGCCAGTCAGGCTTGATTATAAAACGTGTGAGCTGGCCTTTCAGTGTTTTACAACTTGCATTTACATTTATTCATTTAGCAGATGCTTTTATTCTCAATTAATCCCAGAATTTGCAGTAAATGCACTAAAAAAGCGTTCAGTAAAATTCCTATAGATTTATAAATGTAAACCTTCTTTATTGTGACTAATGGGACTAAATGGATAAAGGAAACCCCACTGACAAAATGTTGTTTATAAGATTTATTTCTGACTCTCTGAGTTTTCTCTTCAATGCAGGGTTGTGACAGACAGATGATATTTGACATGCTAAAGAGACTGAAGTCTGTGGTTTATCTTCCAGAAGACTTTGTCTGTAAAAAGGTACAACATATAACTCTATGTAATAAGAAATAACAGATATAACAATATTTAATTATATGATAACTATACTTTACAATGTGTATATTGCAATGCCGTAGTTGTGATAATATTTTATTTATAAGTCAGATATATTTATTCTTATCCAGTACACTGCAAAAATTACGCTGGAATTAACTGGAATAAAATTTATTAAATTAAAATGTCTTTTTTGAAAGTTTTTACATTTTGATAAAATATATTACTCATTGTCATTTCATGTTAGAAATTAAATTAACTTTTTTTGAAAGTTTTTAAATTCTGATCAACTATATTACTCATTGTCAGTTCATGT
This sequence comes from Paramisgurnus dabryanus, assembly GCF_030506205.2. NCBI lineage: Eukaryota > Metazoa > Chordata > Actinopteri > Cypriniformes > Cobitidae > Paramisgurnus > Paramisgurnus dabryanus. The sequence goes on along the minus strand of NC_133345.1, from coordinate 38,375,280 downwards.
TAGTTACAGTTTTTTACAGACGCTAGGACACAATACTTAGGTCACTTTTGCAAAACTCTTCACACAGTTCTCCTAACCAGCTTTCTGCTTGGCAAATCAGTTCATTTCACATTCAAAATGCACTACAACTACCAAAACAATTTATTCAGGTCTCAAATCAACTCATTTATCCAGAACACTAGCAAAGGTTGACAGCGGACAAACACACTTTGTCACCCACAAAACAGTAACCTAAAAATAACTAACAACATGTAGCAATATACAATGTTTTCTTGTGTAAAACAAGGACACATCTCTGTTTATAATTTTACTGTAATGAATCAGACATCATGCAAATTCGTCAGTGTTTTATGTTGTTTATTTATTTATTTATTTTGCAATGCTTAACTCCAAAATACAAGAATTTGCATACACACCATTCACTGATACAGATACAATAGTAATGCTAATCTACTCGGCTCTGGACAGCTGTGGCTGGTCCAATTGTCCAATTGTTTTTTATAGCATTTCATTTTTTAAGATTTAAAATATATTTCATTAAAATATTACTGTAGAAATGTTGCAAATTTCTGTCTTATTCAGTTTTGGATTTGTGTTAGAGTTTTGGCAGTTTGAGTGAGAAAAGAATTCATGAAAATTTGAGAGATGTAGTCATTGAATGCATTTTGTGCCAAAGCAATAATAATTGATCCTCAGTTTAGCCCACATAGACATCTGTTGTGCTCACTGTGTGAAGAGTTTTGCAAAAGTGACCTAAGTATTGAGAAATGTGTCTTAGTGTCTGTAAAAAACTGTATTGCATCCAAATACAAACTTATTGTAAAATGTAACCAATATAATATATTTTTAGATATTATATACATAATATAAGAAATAATTTACGTAACGTGCTCATTCTGAAATCTAAATAAATAATCATGCTTTGTACCGTATGTGCATGCAATATTTGCTGGTTTTGTAATTATGTTATCTTTACAAGTTACCTAAAGTGTGTAGCTTAATGTCAAAAAACTTTATTTATATCCGTGTCATTAACAGAATGCAGCAGACACACTCACCTTAACGTTTTCTATAAATCCATTATCCTGCCCGATTAAAACATAACTTCTTACACTCTGAGGCTATTTTGGGGATTTCCGCCTGGATTTGCCCTACCAAATTTCAAAAGCTTCCCATACCCACATGCAGAGGTGCACATACAAAAGTTTGGTATCATTTTACAAGAAACCCTTTGAAATTACATAAAACACTGTTAAAAGTGGTCAACATGGTTGTATGTGTTGTCAGTCCTCTAATAAACACAAAAATAATTAGGCGCTTTTTGATGTTTTTTTCTAAAGTCTGTATTTAAAAGTGTATAACTCTGGCCCTGAGTGGTAACGAAACCTACAGACAGTTTTGTTTGATTCCAGCTATTGCCAGCTTACAGAGGTAAAAGGAATTTTTTCTCTATCATAATAAATGCAAAAGTTATTTTACTCCAACTGGAGGGAGGAATAATACCCTTTTTGTATTTAATTTCTTTGAAGTGCTCCCATAACCACATACAGTGGAATAAATGGAATATCTTTATATCATTTTAAAGAAAACCCTTTGAAGTTACATAAAAAGCTGCTGTTTGTGACAAATAATGTTACTTATGTTGTTTTTCATATGATGAAACACCAAATTGTCTTTTTTTATGTTGTAAACACTGTCTGTGATAGTGTATAACTCTGGTTCTGTGTGCTCTAGCAGACTGCAGACAGTTCTGGTTGTTACCAGCAGCAGACAGTAAACACCCAAAAAAAGAATGAACTCATTAGCATGTCGCATTCAAAAGTTATTCTCATTTTACTAAAGGGTGTGAAAATACATTTTTCATATAAATATTAATTTTTTGTTTTGCACATATAATAAATAGCAAGGGATTATATATGCACACAACTAAAGAAAATGCTGTGAATGGACTCATTTTTTAGAGTAGGACCTAAAATAAAAGATGATGTATCATTTGTGGCTATCTGTGCTATCTGAGGCAGATCACACTCAAGTTTCCCATATGTTTACAAAAGACCATATTTTACCTCATTATTCATTCGACGATTGTTGAATATGTGATAATAATAGAACAAAAATAACGATGTAGCTTTATTCCTGAGAGTGAGAGCTTTTATTTGATATAAGACTTGCCCATGTTGGTCATACTTGAAAAATATGAAATACGTGAATATTAAAATCATATACAAAATTGTGGGGGGGTGATAGTGTAAATTAAGTGTAAATAACTTTCTTACAGTGAAAGATATCTCAAAGTGATGCATATCTGCAGAAAGTAGAGACTCTAAGCTTTCAAACAGTATCTCATATGTGGTACTGGGTCCATGAAAGACCATTAAAAATTACAGGAATATTTTATATTAAGTCAAAATAAGATAATTCTGGACCCGGTACAGGGTCCCAGAGTTAAAGAAGATAAACATTGCAAATAACACCAGAATTAACAATTAATTTATGTACACAAATTCTAAACATTTATTTTGTGTGACTGATATGCTGTAAACAGGGTGAATTTAGATCATGATTTTGAATGTAAGTCAATGACGCCCTCTGCCAGTTGGGGATACCAAGATGGCTGCTCAAACTCTGCGCTGGCTTCACCTCACGCTGTTACGTTACAGAAAAATAATCAACACCTGTGGAACATTTTTCAACCAATCAGAATAAAGCATTCAACAGACCCATGGTATCCTGTATCCTATATATATTTTTTGCGGTGTATGTTTGAAGTTGACTCTTTATTTTTAGATTCTCAAAGCACACTGAGTTAAGTCACATCAAAGAAAGTGTCTTTTATCTTTTAATGTTTTGAACTGACTCTTATCCTGCTCGCTGTGGTGGTCAGGGTGAGATTGGCAGAGAGATGTATATCATCAAAGCTGGAGAGGTGCAGGTGGTAGGAGGGCCTGATGGGAAGACTGTGTTTGTGACTTTAAGAGCTGGCTCTGTGTTTGGGGAAATCAGGTGAGTGACCCAAATACTTAAATACATACTTCAGTATACTGCACAGTTTGGAATATGTGGTTAGCTAGCATTGCACTTGTTACCTCAAACACATACTGTATTTAAAACTAACTCATGTGTTTAATGTTCTTCAGTTTGCTTGCGGGTGGTGGTGGAAACAGACGAACGGCTAATGTAAAAGCCCACGGTTTTGCTAACCTCTTCATCCTGGATAAGAAGGACCTTGCGGAAATCTTAGTGCACTACCCCGAATCTGAGAAGCTTCTGCGCAAGAAGGCCAAGTGAGGGGATTGGAGCTCAAATCTGCACCAAGAGCCCCCAAAATCCTTTCATACACAAACACACACACAGTCTAATGCAGTGGCCTGATTGAGCCGCTGATAGCTCTGTATCACACTCACAGATCTCCTTAGTACTAGCAATTGTTAAATATCTATTTCTCTGTGCCATTCTGCTGTTATCCTCATATTACTCGTTCTCTGTATCCTTTTTTTTTTTTTTCGTTTCGGTGCTTTTTAATTATCAGGGAAACATAGAGGATTGGTTAAGCACCCTTGTTTAATGTGTTTTGTGTGTGTGTCCTTCCGTAGAAAGATGCTGACCAAAGACAAGAAACCCACAGAAGAAAAGGTTAAGGATACAGGCGAGGTCATCCCTCCACGGCCAGAGACCCCTAAACTCTTCAAAGCTGCCTTGGAGGTTGCCAAAGGACAGACATTCACCAAGCTGAAGGAGACTTATAAAGGGGCATCTCTGGAGGTACTTTACATAACAAATGAAAAATGTACACTTCATAAGTTTCCAAAAAATGCTGTCATAAATGTTAAAATAAATGTTAGCCATGCTATTTACAGTAGCTAGCCATGTATAAACTCTTCAACAGTTTAAAGCTGCAATTTGTAATTTGCCTCCCTGTCGCCATCTCTGTTTGAAATATTTTATCGCAGGTTACTTTACGCAACGTTAATAATGCAACCCCTTTTATTAACCATGGGAGACGGTTAACTCTTAATATCAACTACAGCGCCCCCATACAGCAACGTTTATAATGCAGAGCATTTTATTAACAATGGGTGACGGTTAATGCTTTATATCAATTATAGCGCCCCCTTACAGAAACGTTTATAATGCAAAGCGTTTTATTAACCATGGGAGACAGTTAACCCTTTATATCAATGATAGCGTCCCCTTACAGCAATGCTAATACTGCAGCGCATTTTCTTAACAAGTGGAGACGGTTAACCCTTTATATCAATTATAGCGCCCCCTTACAGCAAGGTTTATAATGCAGTGCATTTTATTAACCATTTGAGATGGTTAACCCTTTATATCAATTATAGCGCCCCTTTTCAGCAATGATAATAATACAGAGCGTTTTATTAAACATTTGAGATGGTTAACCATTCATATCAATTATAGCGCCCCCTTACAGCAAGGTTTATAATACAGAGCGTTTAATTAACCATGGGAGATGGTTAACCCTTTATATCAATTATAGCGCCCCCTTACAGCAACGTTTATAATGCAGAGAGTTTTATTAACCATGGGAGATGGTTAACCCTTTATATCAATTATAGCGCCCCTTTACAGCAATGATAATAATACAGAGCGTTTTATTAACCATTTGAGATGGTTAACCATTCATATCAATTGTAGCACCCCCTTACAGCAAGGTTTGTAATGCAGCGCATTTTGTAAACAATGGGAGATGGTTAACCCTTTATATCAATTATAGCGCCCCCTTAAAGCAAGGTTTATAATGCAGAGCGTTTTATTAACCATTTGAGATGGTTAACCCTTTATATCAATTATAGGGCCCTTTACAGCAATGATAATAATACAGAGCGTTTTATTAACCATTTGAGATGGTTAACCCTTTATATCAATTATAGCGCCCCCTTACAGCAAGGTTTATAATGCAGAGCGTTTTATTAACCATTTGAGATGGTTAACCCTTTATATCAATTATAGCGCCCCCTTACAGCAAGGTTTATAATGCAGAGCGTTTTATTAACCATTTGAGATGGTTAACCATTCATATCAATTATAGCGCCCCCTTACAGCAAGGTTTATAATACAGAGCGTTTAATTAACCATGGGAGATGGTTAACCCTTTATATTAATCATAGCGCCCCTTTACAGCAAGGTTTATAATGCAGAGCGTTTTATTAACCATTTGAGATAGTTAACCCTTTAAATCAATTATAGCGCCCCTTTACAGCAACGCTAATAATGCAGCGCATTTTATTAACAATGTGAGCCAGTTAACCCTTTATATCAACTACAGTATCTCCTTACAGCAATGCTAATAATGCAGCACATTTTGTTAACAAGTGGAGACGGTTAACCCGTTATATCAATTATAGCGCCCCCTTACAGCAAGGTTTATAATGCAGAGCGTTTTATTAACCATTTGAGATGGTTAACCCTTTATATCAATTATAGCGCCCCCTTACAGCAACGTTTATAATGCAGAACATTTTATTAACAATGGGATGATGGTTAACGCTTTATATCAATTATAGCGCCCTCTTACAGCAACGTTAATAATGCAGCGCATTTTATTAACAATGGGAGATGGTTAACCCTTTATATCAATGATAGTGTCCCCTTACAGCAACGTAAATAATGCAGCGCATTTTATTAACAATGGGAGATGGTTAACCCTTTATATCAATTATATCGCCCCCTTACAGCAACGTGAATAATGAAGAACGTTTTTACCATGGGAGACGGTTAACCCTTTATATCAATTATAGCGCCCCCTTACAGCAACGTTTATAATGCAGAGTGTTTTATTAACCATGGGAGACGGTTAACCCTTTATATTAATTATAGCGCCCCCTTACAGCAATGTTAATAATGCAACGCAAGTTTTGCATTCACTTGCATCCTTAGGGTATGTTTAAGGCCATTGTTTTGTTTCTCACAACACCTCACCATCAGCTCTAAAAACACCAATCTTTTTTAATCTTTCTCTCAGCCATCCACTCCTGCTTATGGCAGCACTGCCACAGGTCCAATTCCTCCTCCCTCCCCTATCCACCGACGTTCACCGATTCCTCGTTTTCATGTGCCAGATGAAGATGACATGGTATCAGAGACGACAGACAGCACCGTGATTATCCGCATGACTCCACGTGTTGAGGGAGAGGAGATCCTCTCTGTGGAAGTCAGCCCAGCGGAGACAGTACAGCGGGGAGAGGAAGAACCAGGAAAAACTGAAAAGAAGTGAGAGTAAGGAAGAGGGCGAGAAATGGAGGGAAATGGTAGCAAGCCTAAGGCCCATTTATGCAACCCTCATGTTCTTATTTTCTATCTGCCCCAAGTTTTTCACCATTTGGGCTACATGTGAACCTTTGGGGAACATTTTAGGCATCTCTAGCTTTTATCGTAAAAAGTTCTAGTTCCTAGAAGTTCTCCAAATGTTCTGCCATCTCGGATACTCCATTATTGCTGTTTGAATAATAAATGAAAAGGTGATTTGAATTTCTAAGCCAAAAACGTTCCCCTATGGTTAGACAAACAGAGACTGTAGTTCCACTTCAAACTCACACCACTTATTTGAGGCATGGTTGCTCTGTCTAGATGCTCAAACAAACTGAATAATGTTGAAAGCTACACAGAGGAAGTATATTTAGTCTACTGTAAATAGTTTATAGTTGTCTTTGCATGTTAAAATGGGATTGTATTTTAACATTTAAACTGCTTCATCAATTGGGATCCTAAAATCAGATTAAGCCTTTGAAAGATGTGTAATGGAAAGTAACTCTGACTATATTCCACAACACAGGCTGAACAAACTCCAAGACTGCTGCGTCAGTGTCCTGTTTTTACATTAGTGGAATCCCTCTTTACACAATCTTATGTACCCACGAGCACTTTTATTTTGCAGTGCAACTGCTTACTGTACAATGTCCATGTGTCCTTGGTCAGGCATATTTGTTTATTAGTTGCACTTTGTTATTGTTGGAGGAGCTTTGGTTTTGCAATGAAGTGTTGCACTCCTTTCTCACGTGAAGAGAATTTTATGCATTGTTATAAAATCAAGTAGTGTTATATGTCTTTCATATATTGCTTCTAGGGAGCTGCACAAATTTGTTAAGACCACTAAAACATTCTGCAATGATTTGTGAAAGTACATGATTTAATATGTGATGAAAGTATGTGAATGCATGCTCCTCCTATCTAATCTACTGTGAAGGGCCCTTACCTCACATGGCTCATTTGATAGCCTTCTGATATGTCCAGACAATACTAATCAATTAGCAATGATTTTGACTGTTTCCAGGTCAGTTCATGCTGAACTACCAGTGTGAATGTGCTTCAAATAATCTATAAATGGAAAGTTACACATACATTTAGCTGCAGTGAGTGGAAAATACACCACAATGCTTTCATCATTCAGGTCAGGCTGCAATTATTTCTTCAGAAGATAAATAGATAAAGGGTTAGAAAATGTGTGGAAATATGTAGGAACAGTAATCTCAAGGAGACCCCATGAGATTCCCTATCCAGATATACTTTGGGACCCACCAATAAAAATTTGTCCCATGGTTACACAATAACCCGGTATGTAAAAATGAATGGAATTAAAGTAAAAAAAAATCTTTTTTGCATACTGAATGTGATACAGTGCATGGACAGACATATGTACTGACAGAAACGGCACAGGAAGAACAAGGAAGTTTTCATTGTCCCTTTCTTGCTCCAAAAGACCAGAAGCAGGAAATATGAAAAGGCGGTAATCTAGGAGACAATGCTGGGTTTACTAAGTGACTGCTGAGTGTAGCCTACACCTTAAAGCGGCATGCATGGATTTTTAGGCTTGTGCTAGTCAGTTAAGTACATTAATAAACACTTGACTGTAACTCAATCATGATGAGCCATAATGACACTCAAGCATTACAATGAGTTCTTATGTAAGAATCCTGTATATTTTGTGACTCAGATGTTTCCATGGTTTCCATGTTTTTTGTGTGTGTACGATGGCCACAATAATTTTAAAGATAATCACTTAATATTATTTAAAGCACTTTTGAGTGCTGTGGGCTATTTTGTGAAAAGAATTATGAATTGGTAGCCTTAGCCTATTAATGTTTATTGATATAGCATACAGTAAGTGTACACGTTTGAAAACATATATGCTTTCATAGTTTGCATTATTTCCTAAATCAAAGCTTGATCAAAGCAAATCGTTTAGACTACTAAATCCCACTGTAAATGGGTTATCTGCAGCAAACTTCATATGAGTCACTTTTAAAACAGGTTAAATAAATAAAATTTGTCCGTTTTTGGAATTACATTTTCTGAATAAAAGAGATTTACTTATAGCAACGGCCCCAGTGTGTTGTTTTTATAAAAGTCTTGAGAAAGAATGAAAAGTGTTCCTAATGGCATGGGAAATGCTTTTTTTCTTGTAGGAAACGGGGCGCTTGCGTCACTGCAGTCAGCTGTGTGCGCGCGCGTCTCGTGCTGACTGTTTCTCAGCCGGGTTTTTCTTAACTTGACGAGAACGTTCAACGCTTTAAACTGTCACAAGTAACGATGCTTTTTTCCAAATAAGCACACGACAGAGTCAAATTAAAGCAGAAATAAAGGATTTTAAGGAGGAAACGGCGTGCAGAGGAAGGAGTTTGGCGTGCTGGCCTGAGACGTAAGCACATTCTTTCACTTATTTATCAAACGCGCCTTCATAATACTGCTTCTGTTTTACATTTATCTGCGGCAGATTCCATACATATGCTGTCTTGTAAGTTTAAGTATTTAATGGTAACGTTAAATAAAAATGCCAGAATTATTGAAGGTAGTAACGTTAGCCAATGTCGTATTTTTCTCCTGGTGTCTGTCAGTGAAAGAATCGTGAAACTATTTGAAAATTATCAGGTGCAGGGTAAAGAGAAATGTGTATTTTTTTGCCTAATCTATTCTGTATCATGTATAATTCTCCGAAGCATTAAATACATATGTTTCATCTGCTTGTGTTTTCTCGAAAGTAACGTTACGCTTTCTATTAAGACTACTTTTTATTGAACTACGTCAGTTTGCTTCTATCACATGTAGACAGTTATTTATGTTAACTGTTAGGCGTGTTTTACTGGTAAATCCCAGATTCTTGTTGTATCACAGTCTGGGTGTGCCCAGCGGATGTTGTATGAATATATCTCCTATCAGTCATCATGTCACTGGTGGTTTGGACTCCAGTTGTGGTTTCGACTGGCTTCACAGGGTCATTATGTTTCTAGTGCTGCTTTAACTTCTCTGGTTAAACAGTGGCTGAAGTCGCTTCTTGATACATTTTGAAAAGAGCGCTGTGGTTGTTTGTGCTAAAGTTCATTTACGCGCTCATGCGCGCAACAGACGCAGTAGGAACGCGGTCTATAACTTTATATGGCACTTTCACACAGCGCGTGCCCTTGCGTTAAAGGGATAGTTCACACAAAAATGAAAATTCTGTCATATTTGTTCTCATACTCATGTTGTTCTAAATCTGTATGAATTTTTTTTCTGATGAACACAAAAGAAGATATTTTGATAAATGATGGTAAGCACACAGCTGAGCTGATTGTGACCATTGACTTCCATAGTAAGAAAATACAATAGAATTCGATGGGTACCATCAACTGTGTGATTACCATGACTATCTTCTTTTTCATCATTAATTTTCACAATACTTCCATAATATTTGTTTTCCTACTATGGTAGTCAATGATTATGGTAACTGTGTGCGCTTACCATTATTTATCAAAATATCTTCTTTTGTGTTCATTAGAATAAAAAAACTCATAAAGGTTTAGCATAACATTAAGGTGAATAAATAATGCAGAATTTTGGATGAACTATCCCTCTAAGTTGAACTATTTTGCCAACTGTTTGGTCTATGATCACATGCGGCACCTTGCGTCGCGTCTTGGGTTTTCCTGTGCCTACCCTTCATAGTAAATTATAGTAAACATCAATGGTTGCTATAATAAAAATGGGCTCTCACTAAATGTGTTTCGAGTCTGTTTACATGATGATAGTGTAGTTTATGTAGCCCTATTACTTTAAAACATTAATGTGGTTTAGGGTCAGGGTAAAATGTGGTGTCCAAAATTAGGGATGCACCGATACCACTTTTTTGGAATACGAGTACTTGCATTTCAGTACTTGCCGATACCGAGTACTTAATAAAAAACATGATTTAAATTTACAGGTAACAGCTTTAGTCATATAATTTTACAAAAAAACAAGGGACTAGTTTTTCAGTTTGTTGTAAACTCTGCCTCTTCGGACAACACAAGAGGCATTAACCCCTTACACGCCGCTCAAACATAGACATTTCTCAGACCGTGGTATCGACCCCTGGTATCGGGGGACTTTTAACGAGTATGAGTACTTTAAAAAATGTGTAATCGAGGCCGATACCAATATCGGTGCATCCCTATCCAAAATTATTAGAACACCTGACAAATCTGTGAAAATATTTACTTTTTTGCCTCCGGTACTGTTTTATCCACTTTTAACTTTAATATTTGGTCTTTTACAGCAATTACAGCAGCAATACATCTCTCTGCCATAGTGCCACAGTTTTTTTTCCTCAGAACTTCATCAGTTATATAATACTATGCCTTCTGCAACTTAAACCAAAGGGTTTCCTTTAAATGTACAAGTGCAGTTTATTCTCCAACTCGCCCCAAATTTGATCAATGGGGTTAAGGTTTGGACTTTGAGGGCACCAGATTGGAAAATGACCAAAATCTCCTTATGATGGCCACCACTGTATTAACAAAGTCACCTTTATGCTCCGTAAACAACAGAAAAGAGCAATCATAACAAGATTTATGTTGTATCAATCTTGATTTTACATGAAATCAAGTTTTGGAGGCAAAAGGGTCAATATTTTCAGATCTGTCAGGCAGGTCAACTGCATGTTTCTGTAAATTCGAACTGCTCTTAATTCGTACTCTACCGGCAGACTTGAAAAACCAAGTATTTAGACTCAAACGCCATATTATATAATATATAATATACTACAATACCAACCTTTTAATTCACAGAAATGTCTGTTAACTGTCTATTAGAAATTAATTGCATTCAGCTCAGTTGATTTTCGTTTTGTCACTCTTGTTGTGACAGATGGGATTGAAACTGAATCCATTAACACGTTGGGCCGCCTCGTCCGGTTCTTTTATCCCTATATGCCCTAAAGTACATTCCTTACAAGTCAATTATTTACTGTGTATGTGTGTGTGTGTGTGTGTGTTTAGGTGTATACACTTGTTGTCTTGTGCAAATTAAGCTAACCTGTGTATCCTTTGTAAGGGGAGTGAAACTTATAAATTAGACAGCCTAACAAGTGATATGAACATCAGAATGTCAGGTTAAAGTGTCAGACAGCCAGATTTCCCTGCTTACATGTCATAAAGCTATCCATTAATAATACATAATTTGTATTAGAATTTTATAAAAATGTAATTACTTAAATAATTTCTTAAATCACAAATATTTATGTTAATCACGTTTATTTTGCTTAAAGATATAGTTTTTTTTTCAGTATTTAATCTCAATATTTCTATATATAGTATAACTTATTAATTTTATGTTAACTAATTGTGCTAACAACCAAACTCCCCAGGAAAAGGATTCCAGTCAGACTAAGTCACCATGTCACACCCTGTACTTCATACAGGCTTAGTGACTTCTTCATAAACAATATTTTACGATGTTACATAATTGTCTTAAATGAAACCAGTCACTATCCTCTATGTGAGAAACCAGCCCAAACCAGTAGATGGTGCTGTGGTCTTCTTGTGTCAGTCTTCTGTCTGTTATGTATGACTTTGACTGTGACATTCATATGCTTTTGTTGTGGGTTCGGGTGTGAGTTTGTCTAAATGAATAGAAGCAGCTATGGAAATTCATTATACTAATGTATATTTGCGTCACATAGTCGAAATAGATTATCATGATTGTTCTTTGGCCACCTTTGAAAAAGACTAAAATGCTTGCAAGGTTGTAAGTTCTCTTTTGCCTTTATCCTTGAATCCTCTGGCAATATCCGGGCAGAAACTTTGCTGACTGCTTCTGTAAAGGGAACATGTGTAAAACAGATGTCTGACAGCCAAAACATATCTGTCTGACCACGTGCATTTAGGTATATGGCTCAGTGGAGACTCTGACTCATTCATGAAGCAACAGCTTATAAGGATGGACCAAACCTGTGTTATGACTTTTTATAAAGTTTAAACAGATCCTTACTCTTCTGCCCTGAGTTATAAACGCCTGTATTTTGCGAAAAAAGAAACCAGTTCCCTGAATAACAACATGCATACATGATTTTTCTTTGACAGAATGAAGAAAAAGTATGGTTGAGGTAATGCATCATATGTAAGTGGAAATTAAGCCTATAATTTAGTGGTTTCCCACCCTTTTTGTTACTCTGTAATTTCTTCCTAAAATAGAGCACAAACTGAACGCATTGTCTGACAGATAAGCTACAGATTCATTTCTCTGTCAAGTCTTTTTTATTTTTACTTTTTTTGTTTATTTTTTATTTTTTCATTTATCCGCCCACTGTCTCTTTACATTAAAGGTCTGAATGTGGTGGCAGATGTTATTTTCCCAATCCCAACCTTCACTTTGCTGAAACGAAGAGCTATGTATTTCTGCACTAAGCTGCTTAACTGAGGTGGTCATGTCTGGCTTAGCCGCTTAACTAGAGACCTACCTGTATGTCACCTTTAAATGTCGATCTGTGTAAGTTTAAATGACATAGGGACAGTTGGCCAAAAGTAATTGTAAAACTGACTAAATAAAACAAAGTGTGTTATTATTATTATTATAATTATTATTATTATTATTTCTTTGTATGTGCTATTTATCATGTAGTTTCAAATAGGTTGGTTTTGGTCAAAAGGAAAAGTTTGCCTGTAGTTAAACAGTAATCTTTTGGTGTCTGTATCGCTTACCTTGTTTGCTGTACCTTGGCCAGATAGTATTGTCAAGTCTTATCAGGATCATTGGGATCATTTACTAACTCCGACTTATATTGACTTTATTTATTTGCTATACAGTATTTGTAATTCCTGAGAATTGAGTCATCATCAGCAATAGAGCTTGTGTTTATTTACTCATTATACTGTATTATTTAATGCTATCATGGCCTGTGCATTTCTGTGCATTGCACACATAATAGCAAATCAGAAAAATACTTTTTCAATTTATTTTGCACAGGGAAATTAAAAATGTAAAAAAAGAACTTGCAAAACTGACGTTTTCTAGCTACAGCTTAGTCGAACTTATAAACAAGCTATGTAAACTGCACTTTGGAGCGGTTTCCAGGACAGGGTTTAGGCTAATCCAGGACTAGTCCTTATTAATAATAGGTCACTTATAAAGTTTTTACAAACATACCTTATAAAAAACACTACAGGTGTGCATCTTGACATTTTTTTTTTTAAATATGATCATTTTCCAGCTCCCCTAGAGTTAAACATTTGATTTTTACTGTTTTGTCAGCTGATCTCCGGATCTTGCGGTACCATTTTTAGCATAGCTTATAATCCATTGAATCTGATTAGACCATTAGCATTGCCCTCAAAAATAACCAAAGAGTTTTGATATTTTTCGTATTTAAAACTTGACTCTTTTTAGTTACATTGTGTACTAAGACCGAAGGAAAATTAAAAGTTGCAATTTTCTAAGCCAATATGGCTATACTGTACTCTAATTCTGGTGCAATAATCAAGGATTTTTGTCTTAGTAGATGATGTAACTACTAGGGCTGTCAAAATGGCTGAACAAGTACATTCGAAATTCGTCCTTGAAAAATAATAAAATTCGAATTATATTCGAATTATAAAGACCTACTTTATCTTGGAGAAAATACTCCTAAAAGCCCACAAGAGGGCGCAGCACAAAGCCCCAATAATATAAACAAATCATGCACAGTATATTTTTGGTTAAAACGAATGTTATAAACACTAATAAATTAAAGATAATTTCTTAAATTCATATGCAAAGGAACAAAAGTGCACATAGATATCTGGAAGTGCAAAATGCCTCAACAGCCAGCGTGTGTAGGCTATTAACACAAACATAGTCAAGAAACATATCCATGTATAAATTTACAAATTATTTTATGTACCATTAAATTAAAAAAAAAATGTACAGAGCCTCAGTCAATACAGAACACAACGGTGTCTTAATGAAATCAAAATTAACCAGTATATTTGTGCACCTGTAAATGTACAAAACGAATGCCATACATAGACAATGCATATTAATATAGGCCATTTTATATAATATATAAGTAGATAAATTTACGTGTTTCTAATAAAGTATAAAAACGAATGAATCTTTATTTAAGACAAAATAAGTGGGAAAGATCATTAGTCATTTAAATTTTGTCAAGCTTAAACGCTATTCACAACAATTTATATTATATTTTGTTGGTTCCTTTGTTGAAAATATGTAGAAATATATGCGAGTAATAAAGTACAGAACAGAAATGTTTAACTTACGCGCAGAGTGAAGCCGTTAATAAAGCAGACTCTCCGTAATTAATAGAGGACGTGCTGAAAAAGTCGAGTTGGCAGATGATCATCATGTTTATATTTCACACAGATAATGTTGATGAAAAACTTGCATATCACATGTCCAGGTGAAAGTCAAGTTTCCAGTCAGTTATAAAAATAAAGCCACAGCGGCGTTACATTGCAACTCTCTCATATGCGGTGTGGACTCTGTAGATGCACATATGGTTTTAATGTTGCTAAACAAGCAGCTGTATTATGGCACTCGTGTTGATCAGTTATTTTAAACTTTAAAACGGCATTTAAAAGCAGACGACACTAATTCTGTCATCTCAGCTAGTTTCACTTTGCGGTTGAATTCCAGTTGATGCTCCAAAAACCAAAGCAGCATCACACAGCCCTTTTAATATGTATTCTGTCCGACTCGTAATCCCCACTGTCTTTTCTTGCTATTTTTCAAATGAATAACGCTGGCTTGCTCCGCATAGTTGGCTGAGCCGCTCTGTATAACAATCCGCATCAGTTACGTCATCATCACGTTGCGTGAGCTTCCTGACACATGTAAAATTCGAATGCAAAGTTTTATAATTTTTTTTTACATTCGACGAATATTCGAAATCCGAATTAAAATTTGACAGCCCTAGTACTACAGAAGAGTCAAGTTTTAAACTGGAAAAATATCTAAACTCTTTAGTTATTTTTAGCGTGATGCTAATGGTCTAATCAGATTCAATGGATTGTGCTAAGCTATGCTAAAAATGGTATCGCAGATCCGGAGATCAGCTGAATGGATTCCAAAACTGTAAAAATCAAATGGGGAACTCTAGGGGAGCTGGAAAAAGCCTATTTTCAAAAAAAGTGGAGTGTCCCTTTAAGGCAAAACAATGTCAACAAAATATGTTAAAATTAAACAGGACAAGGTGTTATTAAATTAAAGCAGCTCAAACATGCATTTTAGTCTGAGACTATGATAAGCCCTGTACAAAAAACCGCCCCTGTATGTTAGCTGTATGACAAAATGTTAAATGCTCTTTTTTTTGTAAGTTGTTTTGGATAAAAGTGTCTGCTGAATAAAAAAATGTAAATGTTTAAATAATTTACATAGTGGTTGTTTCTGTTTCAAGACATAGGCTGAAAAGTACATAATAGCTGATAAGTATATATTTTATCCGGTGTTTAAAAGGCACATATTATGCTAAATTCACTTACTGTATACAAGGTGTTTGGCCATAAATGTGTGTTGGCAGTGTGTGAACACAACAACCCTACAATGAAAAAAATCCACCCTTTCTTTCTTTTTAAGCCTCAGTTGACATACTGTTTTTTATTCTCTTGTTAATGTGAGGTCACACTGATAAAGCTCCGCCCCTGGCCACTGACTGACATTCCTGCATTACTGTCTCAGACTGTATTCACAGGAATCAGATCTATTTTAACTGAAAAAGCTCTGTCTCTTTTGGTAAGAAAGTGAGGAGCCGTAGCTCATTTGGATTTAAAGGTACAGACATGGAAAAGGCACTTTTTTCGCTCCCACCTAAATGGATATTTAGATATTAAAAACGATTTTAAACTGAAACTTCACAGACACATTCTGGGCACACTTAAACTTATTACATCTTGTAATAATGGGCATATATTTCCTTTAAGAAAGTCTGTATATACAGTATATAATAATTTTAATTATACTGTATATCTTTTAAATGAGTATTTTATTGATGGTGCTTGACATTGAATTAACAATACTTCTTTCAATGAGCTTGTCCCAGTGCATTATGGGATTGCTTCTACATGATGGGTACAAAAGGCAATGATTTGGCCAAAAGATCATAAGGGCCTCTTTGTTTTGAACAGGCTTCATGTCTGGTGTGGGTTTATTATGCTTTTAAGAAGCTCATTAGGTTTTGGATGACAGCCATTGTGAAGGTTTATAAAGAAATATTTGTTTACATTGCTTTATGATATTTGGGGCCGTATTCACAAAGCATTTTATCTTATCACTAAGAGTACTCCTAAATCGCACTAAAAGATTTTAGCTAGGAGTTTTCTCTTAAAAGTTATTCACAACGCCTTTCAGACCTACTTTTAGTAAGGAAAAATGATAACTCCTAAACTAAGAGTGAGTCTTCGTTGCTACGGATGACGTCAATTCTCATGCACGAGCTGCCTCGCAATGACCACGGTGATTGGTTGTTAGATGACAGGGCTGTCATGCGGAACACAGACGCACCAAATCATGGAATTACAATATCGAAATATGTCTGTGTCCTATACAAAATAATAATAATAGTAATGCCTTCGAAATGCATATATTAAAGAAAAGTCGTGAATTAAATTAAATTAAATCATACAAATGAAAACCGCCAATTGCCTAATAATAAAACGACATTGCATTAACACTTGCTTGATTAATGTACATCCTATTAGCCTAAATAGACTACTTAAAGCAAGGAAATGTTGCCCATATTTATGAAGCCTGCCTAATGTAATAAATGATGGTGGAACTCGCCAAAACGAAAAAGAAAGCCCAAATGTATGCAGGATCAGTAACTTACTGCTGCTGGCCCAGTTGGTGCTGGAAAAAAGAAACGTAATAAAAGGGAAATTCGGCACTGAGATATCAAGCAAAACTAAGCGTGAGACATGCGAGAAAGTGATGCGCGGGTCAATGTACAAAACAACTGGCACCCGACCAACGTTTTCAACCAACCCGCCAGCAACTCGGACCGCAAAAAATAAAAAATAAATAGTGTACCCGACCCGCTCCCTGGCCAGCATTTTTTTTTAAGTAGTAATTGTTTAATAGTTAATTGCCATCTTTATTTCAAACGACCCGACCGAACGCGACCCGAATCATAAAAAATATTTTTGGATGACTCGTGACCGCGGGTGACCGCATGCATCCGCTCATTTCGGATCAACCCGCGCATCACTGGGGAGAGGATTTGTTGCAGATCAATGCAACATTCCCGCTTATGTCGCGGACCCCGGACGAATGCGAGAGGCGGTGGTATATGCATTACAATCGCAGTAGAGGGTTGAGATTGCAGCCTTTAAACAGACTAGCATGGCAACAGGTATGCCTATAATATTAAATATTTAATATCATTATTGTTTCATGTAATTCTAAAAAACTTCCTGCTTGTCATGAATGTAATGAATTATGAAACAAATGTCATAAACAATATGCTTACATTAAAGTGTGCTTTTAAGTGTTATGTGCATTTTGAGTTGGTGAAATTGTCCATGTTAAGGAGGATCAGCACCTAAGGCATTTTAAGATCCTTTGTGAATAGGTCTTAGTGAGTTAGGAGTCCTCTCGACTTCTTTTAAGCTGTCCCAGACTTAGGTGCTACTTTTAGGGCTAAAATGCTTCGTGAATTACTTTTAGTGAAAAAAATTAGGAGTCCTAAAGTTAGGAGTGACACGCCCAGTATTTTTAGGAGTTGCTCCTAAATTCGCCAGTTAGGAGCTACTTTTAGCCTTAAAATTCTTTGTGAATACGGCCCCTGGCATTCTGCCTTATTTATTTTAAAGTTTGAGGTTTGATTTTATTTTATACACGTTATTATTAGGTAGGGCACACAGACAGTTTATGTTTGGATTGATGTAAGTGGATGGTAAAGTGGTGGATATTTTTGTGTCATGTCATCCTGGTTAGCAAGTTTTTATCTTTTTTAGCAAGTCAGTTTTATCTACTGTAAGAACTGGTGGTGCCATATTTGTTATGTTTTTATGGTTTCCTATATCTGTGAAGAATATTGCAGCCCCTATCTTTTATAACCTTTATCTGATTCAGCCAGATAAGATTTTCAGACAAATTTCACTTGTTCCTCAAAATGAAAAGCGAAAACATTCTCCTGCATTTCCATACTACACTGTAAAAAAAATCCGTAGAAATTTCAATGTTATTGCAGCTGGGTTGCCGGTAATTTACCGTAGATTTACATTTATGTTATTTACTGGCAAGAGTTTGTTCAAAGTTAAATAAATTTTAAATATTAACAAGTCTTTATCTTTACAGAATAAAACTATACAATAACAGCCTCATGCAAAGCATTCTGGGAACCAGAAATCATCATCAACCTTTTTCTGTTTTTTGCTTCAGATTTTGTTTCCCAGAATGTTTTGCTTGATGCTGTTTTTTTGTTTTTACTCTGTAAAGACAAAGACTTGTAAATGTTTAATGTTCATTTAACTTTGAACAAAATATTGCCAGTAAATAACATACATTTAAATCTACGGTAAATTACCGGCAACCCAGCTGCAATTTCTACGGAATTTTTTTACAGTGTAGCTTGAGATGATAATGGGAGTAAAATGAGCATTTCAGTGAAAAAGTGAAAAATAAGAATGATGAGATGATAAAAAATCATTGTAGTCTACCTAGAAATTAATATTCCATTTAAAAAATGTAAGTAAGGGATAGTGTATAGGCAGCCGGTTGTAATTGCAAAAATAAAATGGTTTAATGAATTAATCCAACAAAGCATTTTTTTGAATTGCCGAGATTAAGCCGATTTGAAGTATTTGATAAATATAATACACGCCGAAAGCATTCGCTCAATATCATTATCTCATTTTTCACAGAGGTGGCATTTAGCAGCTTTTGCACCTGAGCTCTTCAAATATATATTTTGATTTATGTCGAATTATGAATTATGCTCCACATAATAAAACACTAAAAGTATATTCAAGTCATTGTGTTAATAACCTTTTGAGTACCTAATATATCCGGACATACAACATTATCATCATATTATGGATCTGTTTATACTGTAGGATAATCTGTTGATAATTTTTTTGCTGTGCTACTTGGCTAGAACAGAAAAGGAACAGAAAGGCTTGTTGTCTTTCTGTGGGCTGAAGTATGTGACCTAGACCCTGAACCAGAACATAGTCTTTTGTCTGTCAACACCCAATCAGAGAACGTGATTGCTTCAGTTCTCTAAAAGAAAGTATGTGAGGCATCACCATGTGAATTCAGCTCTTGTGATTGACTTTATCCTTCACCTCCTGCTGTATGTGGGACATAAACAGGCATGCAAGACGCATTGGCAAAGAGGTCATCTCACTATGACAACCACCAATCACGAACAAGCGTGACCACAGCGGCGCTTTTAAAATGTTGTTTTTGAGTCGCTTTTCATTTATTTGCATAGATGCAAACGCAGTTGTTACATCATCAGCTAAGAGATGGTTGTGCTTAAATCTGCATCACAGTGACAGATGGACGACATGAGAACAGGGCGGGCGAGTAGAGACTAAAGGGTTTCTTTCTGTGGAGGTACACGTTTCACCCATAGCACACGAACGGACGGGCTGTGAACCTTTGGAGTTTGCCCCGCGTTACATATAACTGACGAGGACCATCAACAGGAATTATGAAAGAGGGAGTGGCCTGACCTGAGAATTTTACCATATCATCAAGCGACTCTCATTCAATAATAAAACAATAAGTGATGCAAGAAGAGGAGATTTGTTCGATATCGGAGATAACAGCTATGTTTGAATGAATAATAATTTATTTGCAATCTCTTATGGATCATAATATTTGGATTGCTTTGGTTTTCCTGTGAACATCACCTATGGACCTTAATAAAGAAGAGGCTTGAGATTGTAAAAGGACATAAACGCATGAGGACCCAGTGCGTTCTGACTAACAAACAACAGACTTCTATTATTCCACAAGTGTGTGTTTGCAGACATGTACATTAGTTGCTTATTAAGGTGTGTCCTCCTGGTAGATTATAATGGCCTTTGTTGGGTATAAAAGCAGGTGACCACAAGTCCTGCCTCTCTTATAATCTCTCAAGCGATAGTGAGAGACAAGAGGAGCCATCTCATTTGCTCATCAGATCACCTACAGATTATCCGTCTAAATGACCATTCGATTCAGATGTGTCTGAAACAGGTGCATAGAGTTTATTACTAGACATTAAAAACCTGAAGAAGGTACTGCTGAGAACAGAAGCAACAAGGCTACTACTTTTTTTACTTAATGCCAAACGGATTGCATGTACAGTGTCATTGCTTCTTTGGACTGGTTTCTTGGACTTAACATTCAGTCTTCGCTCCTACTCACAAGCGCAATAACTGATATCTCAGTTGTAACTTTAACCAGAAGATAGTGTTCTGCGCTCGCACTCACCTTGAAACAGGAGCAGCCGAAATGGCTCCTAAAGAAAACTTCATCTCTGTTTGAAAATCAACTTTGTTTGCGGACCACCTTGTGATTATATTAGTAAGCACCACCATGTTTGTGCTGTGCACCATGGTGTTGCTTTCTCTCCACAGCCTGTTTAAAAGACCCAAGATCCTTGAACTCCCAGAACCAGCAGCTGTAGAGGACCCCAAGCAGTCCAGCCCGGATGCAAAACTCGGACGCAGGAAGAGATCCAAACATCCCTGCTATGGAATTTCTGGAGCTCTGCAAAAATCAAAAGTCCACAGGCAGCAGGGTTTTGAAAGCTCTTTGGAAGGGACACTTTGGAAACTAAAGAAAATTAGATCCGCACACGTGGAGAATATTCATGCCAGGAGGAAGTCCGTACAGGTGAGATTGAAAAAAAAATAGATTGGGGGGATCTGGTGGTGCTGCATCTTTCTTAAAGATGTTGTTTGACGTGGCATTTGACAGTCTAGTTCACCAATGGTCTTTGTTTTTGATCGATTTTAAGTTTTTGAGACTGGGGAGATGCCTGTTTTCAAATGTCTGTCTGTGACTAGAATCCCTTCATTTGATCTAAATTGCTTATTGATTTTCTTTTCAGTATTTATGAGTGTTATATTTCTTGATTTAGTGAAACATCAGACAGTGCTTCTAGGTTTAAGCTTGGTTCGCTTTCCATCCAGTTTGTGAAAAATTATTATAAAATATTAAGTACAGTTCATTTAATTGTCTGCGTCTCTCAGGGAATCTAAACTTTTATCCTTGTGTTTCCAGTTTTTGTGCTTTTGCAAAACTGTACACTTTTTCTGTTCTAGTAAGGGATTTATTCATACTGTAGATGTAAATGGCTTGTAAATATCAGCATACTTTCAGTACAGTATACACTGTGATTTTTGTATTACCTGGAATTGTTAAGCATCCCGTCGCTCATACCCAAAAGCCCCCCCCCCCCATTCGAATTGAGGAGGGGGGTAGGGTAGTCCTGGAACTCCTATATGCATTGAGGGACCCCCTATAAAGCACAAAAATATACAATATACATTTTATTTAAATACTACAGGACTACATTTAAAATTCCCATGGTGCACTACCACAAAGTGATAATGTCTATTATTATTGTCCCAATGTCACAATACACTAATCCAAGAAATTTCTGTCAAAAAATAAATGTAAACTCTCAAGTACACCCCAGGCTGTTTTCTAAAGGAATTTACAGGTTGTTAGATTTAGGATTGGGTTAGGGGGTTTAAAAATGTATATAAAAAAGTTTTTAATGTTTTAATAAAAACTATTATTTCATACTAAATTGAGGGGTATAAATAGTTAGGGTTTGAGTTGAGGGTAGTTGGGGGTTTCTCTGATTAAAACGTTGATCTAGGACCAACAAAATTTTTTAATCTAGGATCACATTTTAGTTTGTCTCTATAATGGTGGCATCTCTATAATGGTGGGGAGCTTAGCTAGGGGACCCCCATAATCTTTGAAATAATTTAAACGCTGGCCTGAGGTAGTGCCAGGGGGACCATTTTTTTAAAAACAATAATTCATCATAAATCCTGTTCTATTTAACCTCTAAAAAATAAGTCTACTCACAAACAGCACTACTTTGTAAAATCTAATATGTTTTGTTTAGTTCAAATTCTAAGTTTGAGATTGTTTTATGTCACAAATTTTCTTTTGTGGGGGGCACAGAGATGCATTCTACACTGGGGGGGGACTCGCTGAAAAGTTTGAGAACCACTGCCCAACTGTAGTGTTGTGATGGACGGTTTAGTGAATAAAATCTTGTTAGCGTGCGGTGGATGAGAGGTTATATAACCAGCTCCCTGTCCTCTTCAATCATTATTTCATATACTGTATGCACTCAGTCTGTCATTGTTCCCTGTTCTCAATCTTCTTTACTGTCGCTTGTTTTATTAGAAATCTCTCCTTTTGTAAGATTCACTTGAATTTTAACTTTAGTACTTTGACTTTTATTCATAGTATGTGTTCTAAGTTTGACTTGCCCATGTGCAGTTTTGCTGTGGCATTGCTGGATTATCCTTTAGTTTATCGGGTCAGTTGCGTGTCATTACTAAAAACATGGGTAAAAGTTTTACAACAGTGTTTTGTACGCTTTAAATGTTTTTACAGTCCTTAGGAAATGGTTTCATAACTCTTATCTGTTATTTTATAGAAACTATAAAACAATCGAGCTCAGCTCAACCCTCTAATAAAAAGTGCTTGTTATAGATACAGCTATACATATTTCTGAACTGTGTTTCACAGCACTTGCTCATGTTTGCATTGTAACCCAGTTAGCTCACTCAGGAGCACAATGAGTTTTTGTGTTGTCTCATGGGAGCATCACTACAGAAGAATGATCTTAGTGTAGTTGCAGTAGTTAGTGAGACCACTCAATTAATACACCAATGAGCGAGCGATTACACCCGCTTTGGCCGTCCTACAATGTCTATTTTCAGTCTTTTGTGAGATTTCAGTGCATTAATATGATTTTCCTAGAGCATTATTTTAGAAATGCAAAGGTCATGGGTTCAATCTCAGTGTGCGCACATTGTGATAAAATGTATATCCCGAATGCACCGTAAGTCGTCTTGGCTAAAAGTATCTGCCAAATGCACAAAGAAGAGAAAGAGACTAAATTTTGTGTCACACATGGATTCCTGTATCTCACAGCAAAGGCTGTGGCTTCAAATCCCAGAGGAAACAAATACTGTTAAAAGTATATATTATAAATATAAGTCACTTTTGACATAAGCATCTGCCATGTGAATAAATGTAAATGTTAACAATTTTAATGTGTCGAGCAGAGCGCAAAGCTGCACATTTCAAACAGACACATGTTGGTGTAGTCATTCGAGAAGAGAGCAGCGACACGCAGCATTTACATGCTGAAATATTTATTACATTGCCCTGGGGCGAGCGACAGAGAGAGAGAGAAAGAGCATCGAAAAGGTGGGGAATGAGGGCAGATTCGCAGGGGGCCGTATTGCTGGCTCAGATTCCTCCGTTACCAAGGAACAGCGACGGGAAGAAGAGCGTCTCTGTTAGTACCACTGTGTGTGTGAGAGCGAGCGAGACACAAAGAGAGAGAGAGAGAGAGAGCAGCTAGTGACGGCGCAGCGGAGAGATCGGTTGCATGTGTGTGTCTATGTGAGAGTGAACTATATGTGCTCGTAAACCCTACTAAATGATGGAGGTATGAGAAACGGCAGGAGGCCGCAGGGAGAGAGGTAAGAGAATGTGAGGGTTTTTTTACTCGGACCACATGCATGCCTGTTTCTTGTGAACCTGAACTGTATTGCATAAATGCATAATGCACATGATTGCATTAAATGTTGTCTTTGGAGAAACGCATGCACAACAATAGTGATTGCCTGTCAAAGTGTTTTAATACTGCGGTGATCAGTGCAGGCAAATGTTTTCACACAAGCCTGTGTGATGTTTGGTGCTGATGAGAGATGGAGGGATTTACAGGAGGAGAGAGATGGAGGCATGGAGGATTTTTCTCATTTATGATGGGGGTGGGGAATTTGTGATAAATGTGTCATAAGATTAATGTTTCATGGTCCTGCACATGAAAGAGAGGTTGCATGCGTTTTTAATCCTGCCAGTCTTGCATGTTGCTAGGTTTTTATAGTGATTTAGACAAAGACAGACAGACAGATGGTGAAAGCCGTAGGGGAGTCTACGTGTGAATGATACAGGGATATTAGACAGACAGACACAGGATTCAGGTTCATACTCACCAATGTGACAGACTGTATGTGCACGCATTGTCTGTTATGAATAATTGATGCTATAGACTTATTAATGGTGTTTGTCAGCAGACATAGATGAGAGCTTTTTGTTCGATATGTTAAATTATATGTTTATAAACAGTCACTACCTACTGCATTGCACCATTACAATTGTTATCATATTAACAGATTACATGCAAAGACCTGTGCACACATGCATGCAGTGTTGCTCAGTATATTAACCATTTATTTACCTGTCACCGGTGTGGTACCCTTTCAAAAACTATACGGTTGTGGTGTATGTGTAGCTTAATGGTACATATTAGGACTTTTTTTGAAGGATACTGGGCCAGTGAGAACTTGGATCTATTTTTTTGACATTTTTCTGAGAGTGTAGGAGTTAAACACATGACCCTGGCGTTGTTAGCCCAGTGTAATATCATATATGATTAACACCCATTCAGTTTTGTTTTGTTTTGTTGTAATCCCAATATCTGTGAAGATTGATTTTTTTTTTCATGTTTAGCTTCATGTTTCGATGTAAATAATTTCAAACCTAACAAAAAACAATAAAATAGATGACTTATTATTCTATTGAAAATTGTAGTATGTCAAATTTTAAACCTGATCTCTCTAAGACCTTAAACGCATATAACGCGTCGTAAACCTATAACGTAATTCTATAACGTGTTGAGAATGTACTATTGAAAATGTTTAAGTTCTCATATACAGCATCATGTGGTGTGAATCTAAAATTCAAAACAGATTTTAAAAGCGTGTATGTTGATTGTTTTGACTGCTGTTTTAAGGGAAATCTCTTGTAAGCCAGCTTGTTTCTGGTGATTATAGTGTCTGTTGTAGGATGTGGGTTACAGAACTAAAATAAGAGATGAGCCACTGGGGAGACAGTAAAGCAGAAGTAGGTTAATGAGATTCACACACACTAGCTACAGTATGGTTTCCATTAGAGATGCTTCTTTAAGGATATTTGCAGCCGATACAGGGTACCGATTTCTTGTCGTTTTGATCAGCCGATACCAATGCCCAATACTGATTCCTCAAGGTGAAATGTAAGCTCTTTGATGACTGTAACTTTTAACCTTTTTCTAGATAAAGTAATTCCACAGATGTTGCTTTTTTATATTGTTTGCAGTAATAATTAGGAAGCATATATTATTATTTTAGAGAATAGAGAATCAAATAATTTGCAGATCTCATGATTGAATAATATGCCTTTACTTTTAACAGGCATAAGCCTTATGAAAATAAAATACTTCACAGTATTCATTGTTTGAGTTAAATATACACTGATTCTTAGGGGGCGTGCACACCAAAGCTTTTATGCCTGCGGCTGGCGCATATTTTCAATTGTTTCCATTGGAAGCGCTGTGCTTTTCAAATAAGCCAGCAGCTTGCGTTTTTTTTTCACGCTGAAAACCAGCGCTCGGCGGTTTTTCTGAGCATCGAGAGTTGAAAGAGATTCAACTTTGGGTGAAAAGCTCCGCTCGTCAATGTCAGTTCTCACACGACCGTCCAATCACAGGAGTGGAGGAGGGGCGGGACAAGTATCACAACAACCAACCGGCTCACAGCTCAAGTATCACAGCTACCAAAGCGCTCAGCTGAAGAAACAGCGGGCAATTTTCAGACGCTTTTCAGACGCTTTTAAAAGTTTTGTGTGTGAACAAAAAATATTCAAATTTGAGTGAAAAGTTCAGCTCGTCAATGTCAGTTCTCACACGGCCGTCCAATCACAGTGGAGAAGGGGCGGGACAAATATCACAACAACCAACTGGCGCATCGTACAATGACTGATAAACAAAGCTGAAGAAAACAGGCAAAGAACTGAAAAAAGGCTGGCTTTCGGCATCCACCTGGCGTTTTCGGCCACGTTTAAAAGCTTTGATGTGCACGCCCCCTTTATATTAAAATTAATCAGGTTACTGTAGTTTTAAGACGCGAGAGAGATCTTTTTGCATGAAGATGCAATGTCCGCAATAGATATACATGTTGTATAGATGGGTTGCTCGCCGACGTCACCACTGCTTGAGCGAGCAACCGAGAGGCAGAAAGAAGAGACGTGCCTTGTGTTGTAGGCTAGTAGCGGTGTCTGTAAGTCAAAATGCCAAGGAGTTGTTGCGTGGATAATAGTACCAACAGAGCCAGTACTGGGTGCCTGATGTTAACATACCAGTAGATGCTACTATTACGTTACTAGCCTAACATGATAATTCATATGTATCACAGTAACACTGCAAAAATAAAGACAGAAAAACAGATCCAACTAAAATCAAGTTTTATTTATATACAAACAATTAAGAACGCTTCAATAATTAAGGCTGTTGCAGTAGCGGACCAGCTCACCAATTGTGCTTTCTGCCTCCTGGATGCGCGCGCACCCTGTAATGTTTGAAACCAGCAACCCATCTACACGCTGTTTGATGGGGATGTGAAGACTCGTCGCGTTACTTGTTAGCACGAAACGCGCCCTCATAAAAAATACACATCTCTGTAAAGGCACAGAAAAGCAATCCAAATTTGCAGTTACGGTTTGTAAAAATTCTCACTCTGCGTAAAGATGGTCTCAAATTGCACCCGCATTCAGGAGCCATATGATGACAAAAGTAAATAGAAAGATCGGTTCATGAGATCTGCAAATTTTCGCGAGTACTGATCAAGTCATTTAATGCAATCTATGGCTGATTGATCGGAGCATCTCTAGTTTCACCCTGTTTTTATGCACATTTTTAAGTATCAGATCAGAAACGAGTGATGGAAACGTCAAATTTCTGATAAAAAGCCTTTAATTCGCTGAAAGTTTTTAAGCTTTCTTGAGGTGTTTTTTTATAATGCGAAAAAGAGTAAATGCAAATAATTGGAGATTGAAACCCATATGCTGAATAAATTCTGACATAGCGAAAATTAAACCCACATGATCGTCTGTGTCCGCCGGTGTCTTTCCAGTTCCTCCATAAAATCATGCCTTGTTTGATTTACTGTTGGTAACTAGGCTACCAGTACCAGTTTCATTCACTTAAACAATGACACCTTAAGCCGCATTCATATTACAAGAGACTTTGTCACTGTGTGTCGCTCATCTCAATCAAAGAGGTTGTTAGGAGGCATTTCTAAATCTGGTTGTCAAACAAATGAGTAATGTCCACTCCAGTAGCTGAAGAGAGACGGATGACATTAACACCACTGCTTCGCTGAAGTGATAGAAAGTTGCTCATCATTTGCATAAAGTTAAACTTTTCTCAAATTTGTTGCACGACTGGCCCCATCTGATCACCAATGGTCACCAAGCGGCAAGCGCCAAGCTTCCATTGAAATCAAGGAGATTGTGTTGCACTGCTACTGCTTGTTGCTGCAAATGTGAATGAGGCTTTTTTTGCGAATTTTGAAAAAGGTTTGCTTCACTGTGTCCATAATAGCCCCATACCCTTATATAGTGCTCTATTTGAGGGAACATCCCTTTTTACTGGGGTCCGAAATCATAGTGGACATTATTGGAATCATAGTGGACATTATTGGAATCATAGTGGACATTATTGCAATCAATCCTATAATCACTCGATGTACACACAACGTCTAGCTGCTACACTTCACTGTGAAGCAATTGACAAATTAACTATTGCGTCTCGACACACGATCGCGCCTGCAGTGCTCCCGGCAATGGGTTTTTCACTCATTTTCATTCACTCATTCAAGTGGACTACATTTAATGTAGTAAATAGTGAATGAGGATATGGGGGGCCTATTTCGAACCGGGCTTGTATTAGTGTGCTGCTAGAGAAGGTAAAACCATGCCGTTTACCATCAGTTTCATCATAACGCTTCCCAGTCCATAAAATTGCCATCGATTAACGGCTAGACTAAAAAACATCATGCACAAACAGGCAATGAAATGATTATCTCAGGTGTGGTATTTCATCAGGTTAATCTGTTGTATAAAGTTCTCAGGAGACCAGCTGATGCTCTGCTGAAACATCAGAACAACCTGAGTGTTGTTTTACTGATGAGCGAGCGTAACTCGACCTTGGGGAGGAGAGAGAGAGAGAGATAAAGAGGCTGTTTGGTAGTTTGGATGTCATAATGTTGTGGCGTTTACTGTGGCTTCTGTTAGATAATCATAAGCGTTTTTGTTATATGCATAAGATCTCTCTGTACACCCCTAGGAGTGTTTAAGGGATAGTTCACCTTAAAATTAAAATTCTATCATCATTTGTTTTAAACCTGTATGAATTTCTTTTTTCTGATGAACACAAAAGAAGATATTTTGAGAAATTATTGTAAACACACAGCAGATATTGGCCATTGACTTCCATAGTAGGACAAAATAATTTGGAAGTGTATTGTGATAAATGATGGTAAGCTCACAGTTGATGATGGTAACCATTTAAATTTCATCATATTTTTTATTCCTACTATGGAAGTCAATGGTCACTATCTGCTGTGTGTTTACAATCATTTCTCAAAATATCTTATTTTGTGTTAATCAGAAAAAAGAAATTCATACAGGTTTAGAACAACATGAGGGTGAGTAAATGATGACAGAATTTTTATTTTAAAGTGAACTATCCCTTTAAGTCTGTTGTTGGTGTTTATTGCTCCATCTGGTGGGCAATTTATGAAAATGAATGTTTTATTGAACCTTTGTTGAGAGACTTCAACAGTTTGTGGTTATTTTAATGGTACATTCAGTTTGAGGCAAAAGTGTGTCATGTAGTCTACATTCAGTGGCCCCAAAAGTATTTAGACTCGAAAGCTACACTTATAATAAGGTCATTACTTAAAAAAATTAAATATTAAACTAAGTTTGCAAACATGACCACGGTTTAGGACTGCATGGTATTGAAGGAAAATGCCATATGTGATAACTTAAAATAATGCGATTAATATTGGTTGTAAAATTTATTTTAATGATATTTAAATATATTTAAAAACTATTTTTACATTATTTCTAGTAAAAGATATCATCAGTTTCTCTCCTTTCTGCATCCACCTAAAACTTTGACTATACATAACTTTTTTTAAGTATTAACATCAATCATCAGCTGTTGCAAACCATCGCAATATGCAAATTTTCTGTATATTTTGCGGCCCTGCTGCTGTTTGTTATGTAAACCTCAGCGACAGAATCGAGTGAAAGTGCTGTGAAGGTGTAAAGCGCAGGCCTGTGATTGGATCAGTCCAAACCGTCCAGTCTGCCTTCACAGGGAAAGAGGTCATACACTGAGCGCTTAAAGGATTATGGGTAAAATATGCTTGATGTAAGCTGTTGTATCTCAGCAGAGGGAGGTGAAGATGCAGGAAGTCTTCACTAATCTATTAGTGAACTTGTATTCCTTTTGCTTTCATCAATATAAACATTTCATGAACATCAACATGAGGACTTGAAGGAGTCAATCGATGCTTGTTTGATTGTAGACCTGTAGAGAGATGTTGGCTTGGATGGGATCACTTGTTAACAGGGGCTGGCTGGAGCGAGACCGGGATCGTTCCATGCATCCTCAGGATCGCAGGAAAGCAACATTCCCGGTACAACAGAAATATGGGTTGGTAGGATAAGTCAGGTGTAGTGTGACATTGTAAGAGTTTTTTACAGTAGTACATTCACAGTTTGTGGAAGCAATATCTTCAGCAGCACATTTTATTCATTTCCAATAAAATATGCATGCGTGTGCGAAATAATAACAAACAAACACCACAAGAGGCTGTACAAGTGCATTTGTGATAATGAACTGGTTCTGTCATTAGATTGGTGATCGTGAATACTGTTTTATTTTTTGAGCAGATGGGCTTTGTTTGTACAGGAGACTGTAAAGGTTATATATAGTATAGTGCCTCACTGTGCAGTATGCAGGTGCTTGTGTTGTCTGTATGCAAGGACTTTAATCCTAGTGTGTACTGTGGCTGCTCTGCTGTAATCTAATTAACATTGGTTATATGTTAACAATACTACATTCTCATATTACTCATACTTTGCTGTAATATTATTTCTAAATGACCGTGTTAAGACAAATATACCTGCAATTATCACCCATATGAAAATAAAACTTTTGAATCTTGACCAGATGCTGACAATGTAGGATGCTACTGTTGTAAAGTTTATTTTTAGCAAATTTTTCAAAATGGTATGTAGTGCAATAGCATTGTACAGTGTATCCATCAGTAATGCAGACCCTGTGTAAAATATTTATGATCCCACATGGAAAAAACATATATAAACATATATGTTTCAATATAGGTTTTGATATAGGTTTTACATATATGTGACATATATAAAATTGGCCGTTTTCCTATATTATATGTACATATATGTACATATATGCACATATATGTTAACCTATATATTGGTAAAATTATTAAAATCTGTAGCTGCTAATAAATTAAACATAAATAAAGGTCCAACCAATGACAGTCTGCACCTGCAGGAGCCAGGATTCAAACCTCCAACCTTCCGATCACCAAAAAAAATGCAATCCCACGTGCCACTGCTGGGATTCGAACCTCCAACCTTCCGATCATTAGACAACTCGCTTTACCATCTGCACTACTGTCGCTGTTAAATAACACTGAACAGTAGCTATTAAATTAAACCATTTTGTTATACATGTCCTAGACAGATCTTGTAAATGTTTTAAATGTGCAGACATCATAACTTTATTTAATAATTCACATAATTTATGGCCTGTATATGCACATATATGCACCTCAATTTTGCATATATGCAGCATATATATTATCATATATGTGCATATATGCTGTATATGTGCAGCATATATGTGCATATTAGCTGCATATATGCTGTATATATGTGCATATATGCTGTATATGTGCTGCATATATGTGCATATTAGCTGCATATATGTTTCATATATGCGCATATATGCTGTATATATGCAGCATATATGTGCATATAAGCTGCATATAGGTTTCATATATGCACATATATCCACATATAGGTTCTTTCCATGTGGGATGTTTCAACTGAAAGAGTGTGTTTGTATTTATAGGCTTTAAATTTAAACTGAAAATCAGTATGGTGGTTAAAATGGTGGTCTTAGTTTTATTTTCCAGTGCTTTTTGTTGCTCAGCCTTACAAGAATTTTGTCTGTGTCCACAGCCGGTCCAGCGGTACAGTGCGGGTCTGCTCGGCCCTGCGGTCATGTACGGCACACGAAAGACCTGGGACGTCGGCCACACCCCCTGCCTGCAGGAACTTTGGAACACAGACCTCTCATTGGACGGTAAGCACTATCACATGGGTCGACTTAAAAACCGGTGTGGCAGCATTTTTTTAAAGGATAGTTTAAATATTTGTATGAGTGTTCGAGAGCGAGAGAGAAAGAGAGAGAGAGCGAGAGAGAGAGACGTACAGAATGTGTGCATAGGAGAGCTTTCGCTCACTTAGTCCTCAAGAAAGGACAGAGCAACATTTTCGGACTGAATGGAAACAACAGGCACTCTGTCCAGGTACAGACGGGTACATTTCTAGAAACAAGAAGGGGGGCTCGAAGACTAGGACGTGTGTGTAGCTGTGTTTTTTGCATGGGACAATATAGCAGGCAAGCAATTGTGTGAGAAACAATGAGCAAAAATACTATAAAGAGGTAAGTGCGAGAGCAAAACAGTGAGATGTTGTGGAAAATGCTGCAGATTGCAGTTGTGTGTTATTTGCAGTAATGCAGGGACAGATTTGCATTCAGTGTTTCGACCTTCTGTGTCATTGTAAACCGCATTGGTGCAAGACTGTTCGTCTCATCAGCGTGTCTGTCTGAAATACGGGACAAAGCCCTGATTGTTTTCCTTAAATAAGGTTCGGGACCGGTATGAGATCCAGGTTAATATATCACCCGCAGGAGGCTGTTATCTTGTATCTTATCTTGCTTTACTGGTTTCCATGGTACTCAGAGGAC
Organism: Paramisgurnus dabryanus; assembly: GCF_030506205.2. Lineage (NCBI taxonomy): Eukaryota > Metazoa > Chordata > Actinopteri > Cypriniformes > Cobitidae > Paramisgurnus > Paramisgurnus dabryanus. The sequence continues at coordinate 38,342,930 of NC_133345.1, read as the reverse complement.
CCTGGGACTTGTTTATCAAGGAACGGAGAGAATGAGATTGAGAAATATAGATACCTGGTTAAGAAAGTACTGTGGTATGCAGTAGTGCACATTGAATGCATTAAATGCACATTTGAGTTAATACTTTATTTACTTCTGAAATATGATAAGTTGTCTATTGTGGTATCTATTCACGATAAAGTGAAACTTTATTTAAAAAAAATTGTGATCTGTGCCCTTACAGCAAGTTCTCTGGATATACTGATGAGTGATGGTGAGGAGGAGAACTCCTTCCTCTCATTGCCTGACTCAGTCCTTCAGCGCCATTGTTTAACCTCTGACCTCTCTGAAACGGCCACCTCAGAACAACAACAACTCCTGATACAAGTATGCTCCACTTTCAAATATTATCCTCATAATGCATTGGTTTGTCTTTTGTGTGACTCTGCCTGTGAAAACCCAGCTAAAGTCATTCAGGTTGTAATTTACTAATTTATAAAATCATTCTATGAAAATATAACCTTGATATCTTTAATATTGACTAAGATTGTGTTGAAATCAATGTGAAATCAAACTTTGATGCTCCTAATCTCATATATGGGACTTTAGCCTGGATTTCACAGACAGGGTCACATATACATGTTCAAAAAAAACTAAATCCCACCAGAAAATGTAAAAGTAGTTAAAGGGATAGTTCACCCAAAATGAAAATTCTGTCATCATTTAATCACCCTTATATTGTATCAAACCTATATAAATTTATTGGTTCTGCTGAACACAAAGGAAGAAATTTGTAATGAAGCAGGAAACAAATACTACAATGGAAGTCAATGGTGCTCAAAAACGATTTGGTTACAATTATTTTTCTGCTGAACACAAAATAAGATATTTTAAGGTAAAGAAATGTATACACACAATGGTGATTAATGACAGAATTTTCATTTTTGGGTGAAGTATACATTTAAGCGGTTATTGTAACCTGTATATGAATGAAAGTAAGATTTCAGAGCTATTCATCAATGAAATGTAATATCCGTCTGTCCCTCACATGTGAGTGCATTGGCTCAGAAGATTTGAATGTCCAGTGTCTGTAAAGTATCTTGTGTGATCTGTTTTCTAGATAATTGGGTTTTATAGGGTTAATAAGAGGCAGCTCTGCCTGTTTGTTCTGTATTTAAACAATGTTATCAGCTGTAGGGTTTCTCAGCTGAACTGGTTGCTCAGGGGAAATGACCCTGTGCGCTGTATGTTTATTATATGATTCCCTTAGCACAGTAGCTACAGGACAAATCATGTTTTACTTGGTTTCTTTAATAAATGGTGTGCCATTTGCTCATTCAGTTTCACTGATACTGTTTCAGTGTTTGCAATACACTTAAGAGAGATGTTCATTTATGTTTATGGTTGAGAGGTGATCCATATCCTTGTCTTTAAGAAACCAAAACATTCCTATTTTTGACAAGGCATTCTTTCCAGAGGTCATTTAGTCACTAGCCAGACCAATAAACAAACACAGACCAGAAGTTAACATGGCTGTGTGTGTGTGTGTGTGTGTACGATGAAATCGTCTATAGACAGTGGCTGCGTCCGAAACCGCCTACTTTCATATTATATAGCAGGCGAAAAGCTTAGGGCAAGGCACGTAGTATTTCCAAATTCATAGTATTTAAAAAACATCAGGCGAAAAGTACCCGAATGACTGCTATAACTATTTCCATCATGATCCCAAAGTGTTCGATGGACACGTGATCCCTGAGAGAGGAGTTAACCAACAAAGAAGACGATGGAGGGGTGTTGCCCAAAAGTGTTAACGTGGCTCTCTTCAAATGCATATATTAAACGGCTCCCCCTTGTGGTTAAATCGTACTTGTTTAACGTCATTTCAATTAACGACTAAGGGCCTGTTTACACACGAACGCTCGAGGGTGAAAACGTAAAAATATTTTATCGGATTTGCCTTTCGTTTACACGGCGAGGGCTTAAAAACGCAAAAAGTGAAACCACCATCCAGAGTGGAAATCTTAAAAATGATCTACCGCCGCATTCTCGTCTAAAGAGTAAAAACGCAAAAGTCTGCTCACTGTGGCTCTCGTCGAGAACGCGTTTATGTCACAGGCATGCGCCAGTTCAGGAAAATAACAACAAAAATGTGGGATTATTTCCATAGGTCGGACCTTCAAGTTGCCATAGCAGCTCTTATAAATATACAAGAGTCTTTCCAGCAGTTGTACGAAATATTTACAGCTAGTATTACTGATCAGAGAAGGCGCATTAATTACCTCAGTCAAACTGTCAAAGCGCCAATTCGTCGGAGGCAAACCAGAAAGCTTTGGACGAGACCTGGGAGATCCAGGAAGAAGGTTGTACGCAGGCACACAGACTTGGTTTTTGTTGTGTGTCAGTGCTTCACATTGCCACCTAGCCACCTGGAGTGCATACTACATAGAATATCACATATTTTTCGTCACCATATGCACGCAGATTTCCCCCTCAGAATGCTCGTATAAATGCGGAATTAAAAGTAATAACGCAATGCCACTTTTGCGTTTTCTTTTCAGATCGTTTCCATGTAAACATAGCCTAACTTGTTATGATAGCATCTACTGTATCAACATGGCGGATGTAGTATGCCCGAATTCATTCATTCATACTATCCATATTTTTTACTATATGGTAGGGGTGGCCAATATGGGAAAAAATTTCATATCAATATATATTAAGGAAAATCACGATTTTATCACGGTTCTTTTTCATGTTGTTTTTTTTAAAGACTATTTTGCCATTACTGAGCCTATACAGCCATACTAATGCCCCCATTTAAAAATGCAGTCCTCCAAGGTAACAAAATACATACGTGTACAACAGCGCATGCGCGAGAAAATATTTAGACAGAACGCTCCACTACAAACAATTTCACAAAGGAAATAGACAGCATTTGCACACTAACTATAATTTTTTTCTTTTTTTTTTTCACTTCTTCCAAGAACAGAAAGCTTTAGCGCATTTTCATCACCATAATGTTTAATTCATGTTCTTTGTTTTCTTGATGTTTGTTCTAAACTTTGTTTGCAATGGTGGATAGGCTATTTTTCTTCACTTATGCTAAATTTTTTAATGTAACGTAAATGTCGCAAATCAGTGCTGCCCTAACGGCCTGGTAGAGTAATAAATTAAATAAGAAATCATTTGTATTGCGTATGTGTCAAACACGGCCATCCAAGCGTAGCCGCGATGAGTATACTTTGAAGTGCCGAACACGGACACAAGGTATACACGGCCCTCAACTCGCCTTCATGTAGTGTGCGCCTCAGTTTGATGCGTACTTGCACTTGTCGCGTACTTGTAGGCACGATACAATGATATGTCATGGATATAATGATAGATCATGGAGACATTTTCATTCATTTTCGTTCACAATCATAATTCATCTAATTCAGTACAGACTGTCACAGTATGCGCTTTAGACAACAGCCGGTTTCATTGAGCGCACCGGCATTGTTGTGGTTACGCGCCTGAACCGAAGTGAACTTCCAGTGTGTATTTATCTATCAGTCTGGCTAGTGGCTAAACTGATGTCTGAAACAAATACCTTAAAATAAATAATGTTTTGTTTTGTAATTTCAGTTTGTTACATTGTTTAAAGTAAACATTTGGGAGAAAAAAACTATTGTGTTGAATATCAGTAATAAGATTTTCAATATAACATCCATTGTACTAAATTTAGCAATTGGATTTGCATAACATGTTTGATATTTTAGGAAAACAGTTCCCTTCCCTTTGATCTCCAAGCCTGGGTAAACATCTCTGAAATACTGAGACCTGTGCTTGTGGAGTTTTGTATAGATGTTTTTCAACGCTTTGACGCATTCCCAACACAATAGTTTTGACCGGGGATAGCTTATTGTGTCCATCACCAGATCTTTCTGCATTCACCAAACTGTGTCACCTGTTGAATGGCCAGTGAATCATGAATCAGCCACCAGATTTTTCCATCGTACTCGATTTTTGCATCTGTATGTGGACGTTTTGATCTGTGATTAGTATTTAAGGGCACACGCACATAAGTATTTAAGAGAGGTGAATTGGTAACACTGCTTTGTTTTTCGTCATTTGATGTGAAGCTTTGTTGTGTTGTGTTGCGTGTCATCCATCAATGTCACCTGCTGTCATGCTGCTTTTCTTCTCATGCTTTTCTACTTCACTCCTCTGCTTTTCATTTCCTCTTTGGTTTTCCTTCGGTTTCTTTTCACCGGGTTCTCACCGTCTCACCTGTACAGAAGGTTACTTTGTCCTGTTCCTGGACGTCTGCCTATGTAATTCACTCTGATTTTTACTTTGTGCTTGGCTGTGTGCCGCTGTACTTGTTCTCATGTCCTCTTAGCTTAGCGTACTGCATGTATTACATTCTGTTATGTTTATAGTCCCACCCTGTTTGCTTTAATATTTCAAATAGTGCTTCTCTAGATATTCAATTTGCTAAAGGCAACGTCTACTAGGTAAATACATTTAGTTTTAGTCATCAGTACAAACCCCTTATAAAACTTTTGTGGATTTAAAGGAATAGCTTACTTAGAAATTACAATTCAATCAACATTTACTCAATTTCATGTTGTTTTCAACCTTTGTTTTTTTTTTGAAAGCTGAAAAGCCTTTTAAACGTTTCTTGTCTCAGTTATTATCCCAAGTTTCATTTTCAGTCATTCCTGTAGACTTCCTTTTTAAATTCCTTCCTGCTTATCCGCTTACGTTTCTCATGTATTACGTGTTGCACCACAGCTGACAGTGAGTTTCATTTACGCTCGTCTTTTGTGTTTTTTGTGCAGACGTTACAGGAACGGGTTTGTGAGTTTCAGGCACGCCTGCGCAGTGAAGACGCTGCTAAACGACTTTTGCTAGAGAGCCTGCAGACACACGACCAGCTCAACCAACAACATTCATCCAGTAACCAAGAACCTTACGAGGGACCCAGACTGCAGAGCAGTCAGCTCAACCAAGCTGTTTCACCTGCAGGTAAGATACACAAACTGTGGTCGACCTACAGAAGGCTATAAATTATTACCAATTATAAAAATATTTATATTGTAAATCATTTAGTTTAGACCAGTGGTCTCCAACATGGTGCCTGCGGGTTCTTTTGACTTATTTTATGTATAATAACCTTTTAAACAATGATAAAACATATCAACAAGGTTAAATCAATAATTTAAAAAAAATGTTTTGAGCAGACTATATCAAAAAAGTAGCCCTCCAGATTGTTTTATCCGTTGTGATATCCCTTGCCTCCCAAAATTTTGGAGACCCCTGTGCTAGACGTTCTCTATGCAAGTATATGATTGCAGTCGTGTCTAAATTGCGTTTTGACACAGGTACCCATTGCATTACGGGAAAATGTATTCCCTTTTATTAACATGATTTCATAGATTATTGGAACAAAAGTGGCTCACAGTTATTCATTTCAGTTTGTGTGTACCGTGGGAATCGAACCCATGACCTTTGTGTTGCTAAGCTCGGATGACATGTGTAGCTAGCTACCTTAAAGGGATAATTCACCCAAAAATGAAAATTCGGTCATCATTTACTCACCGTCACTTTGTTACAAACCTGTATACATTTATTTGTTCTGCTGAACACAAAGGAAGATATTTTGATCAATGTTTGTTACCAAACCTTTTTAAGCACCATTGACTTCCACACTGTTTTTTCCTACTATGAAAGTCAATGGTGCTTCTGTTTCCTGCGTCATTACAAATATGTGTAGCCTTAATAATTCGTACATTTTCATCGGAACAACATGGGGGTGAATAAATAATGACAGATTTTCCATTTTTGGTTAAATTATATAACATTTTGTTTGAGAACAACTCTGTCACCCCCTAGTGTTGTTACAGAGTAATTACGCAGAACACAATAGGATTATACACATGAGATTCAGATTAATGTTTGCGTACTTTTGTGTCAAGTTTCTTTCTGCTCTTATGTTTTTTTCTGTAGGTGCAAGGGCCTCTAATTCTTTAAATCCGAAGCTTGTGGAAGTAAACCAGGTTCCATCAAAGGAGCGACTCCAAAAAGACGAGGGGGAACAACTTGCTCTCATCACGGGGCTACGCACACAGGTGTGTTACACACAAAGGAGTACTCGGTCTTTTTAGGCAGATCATTTACGTTCCCTGCCGCTTGTGAAGCGTGACCTTTTGTACATTGATATTCATTGTTTCTGTCGGATCGGATGAGGGCAGATCTGTATCTCACGAGGGTTGATATGCGAGTCTTGCTGATTTAATGGTATTTACTGGTGGTTTTGTAGGTCAGGGAGCTGGAGGAGAAACTAGTGGATCAGAAGCAGGAGGTGGAGAGACTGCGCTCTGAGCTGGTGAGATACAGCGAGGATTTATCAAGAATAGGGTTGCATTTCATTTCGTGCCTTATTATAAATCACCTGATCTTGGTGGGTCGTCACAGTTTGACCTGATTTCGTTTGAAGGGTTTTTTTGGATAGGAGAGGAATATAACCCTCATTAGTTGTGTGAGACATCTAAACATCAGAATCTAAGATATGCGTGCATGTATGTATGTGTGTGTGTTAGGGGGCGACAGATCTGGAGAAGCAGCTGGAGGTGCTGGAAAGTGAAAACCAGCGTCTCAAACAAGAGCTGAAGGCCAGTCAAGCCCAGCAGCCCCAGACCACCTGCTCACCTGCCCACTGTCCACACAGCCAGGTATAAAACACACAATCTCATACACAGACTCACATTCATACTCTGTAACATGACACAGTGTGCAACCAGGCCATTAAAAAAAGTTTTCTCGGCCTGGGACAAATGTTTATGGGTGGGGTCTCATTCCCTTGGGCCTTATGCAAAGGCTATACTATAGAGCAGTGTCTGTCAGTCCTGTTCCTGGAGAGACATTTTGGGTGTCACTATATTCACACCTTATTCATCACAAGTAGGGATGCTTAACGATTAATCACGATTAATCGTTAGCAGAATAAAAGTTTTTGTTTACAATCATATATGTGTGTGAACTGTGTATAATAACTTTGTATAAATAAATGTACACACATGCATGGAAATGTTTAAGAAATGTTTACATGTGTATATAAATATAAATACTTAATATATAAAAAAAATTCTTAAAATGATACATGAATGTGTTCATATTTATATATATACATATTTATTATACACAGTTTACACACATATGTGATGTAAACAAAAACTTTTATTTTGCTAAGAATTAATCACGATTAATTGTTTAGCATCCCTAAGCACAAGTAATCCAAATTATATGCATTAAAGCCACAATATGTAGGATTTTCACTACTAGAGGACGCTATTACAGAATAACAAAGGCAAAGCTTTATGATGTTATGAAGGATTGTGGAACGATGGGAGATGCTGTTTTCAGCATCCAGAGAGACATAAAATCGCTAATCATGTTCACGGATAATGTAGTAAATTAATGTTTTATTACCTGTACGTTTGATCACATTATTTTATGCAATCGTAATGCATTAGCTGCAAGGCACAAGAGCTGCGTGTTCGATGCTGTATAACTACCATGTCTGCATTTGTCCACTCGTATACTGGGAGTGCAAAATTATGAATAAATTAATCTAAAAATAAATTAACAAAAAAATTAATAAATGTAAATATAAAAAATATTAATAAAAATAATAAATTAACACAAAATAATAAAAACACAAAATTAGGACATAAATAGTTAAAAATGTGTTATATTTGTTTTATTAAATTTATTTTTGTTCACATTATTGCATTTATTTATTAATATATTTATTTATTTTTACATCTATTTATATATTTTTTTCACATTATTACATTTTATTTATTGCTGTATTACCACCATGTCTGCATTTGTCCACTCGTGTAGTGTGAGTGCAAAAAATATAAATAAATAAGTGTAAAATAAATTAACAAATAAATAAATAAATGTAAATATAAAAAGTAAAAAGAAATATATGTATGTATGTATTTTTTTTTTAACCAGGAATGGTCCCATTGAGTTACAGTAACTGTTCTTCCAGGGAGTCCTGGCCAAGAATGGCGGCCAATACATAACAGACAAAACATAAATTACATGATACACCACAAATCTCTATACACTATACATAGTAAAATAATTGTATAAGATGTATGTGTGTGTGTGTGTGTATATATATATATATATATATATATATATATATATATATATATATATATATATATATATATATATATATATATATATATATATATATATATATATATGTATGTATGTATATAAATATTTATTTATATATATATTAAAAAAGTTAAATGATTGAAAATAAGTGCAGAAAATAAATAAATTAAGAAATAAATAATAATAAACACGAAATTAGGACATAAATAGTTAAAAATGTATTATATTTGTTTTATTAATTTATTTTTGTTCACATTATTACATTTATTTATTCATATATTAGGTTATATTTAAATTTATTCACATTATTACATTTATTTATTAATATATTTATACATTTATTTATTTACTTAATTTATAATTTTTGCACTCCTAGTCCTCCATATTCGTGTTGCCATAGTTTCTACAACTGAAAACTGAGGATAGATCGGATATTAAGTCACTAAAAGGGCGACAATAACAAGGGAGAAAAGCCATTATTTAAAAATAAAAATAAGAACAGGAGTAACTCTGGATTTACAAATCCTTGGGAACTTTTGGGATAATGCAAGTACACAACTGCATTAAATATGTCACACTGTTCAAGGTTTTTTTTGGATATTTTATTACAAAAATCTTACATATTGTGGCTTAAATAAATAAATGGCTTTAATATAAGTGAAGCAATGCATTTGTGAGAGATAACAAATAATTTTTTAGGTTTTTTTGTGATTGGTCCATTGTGGTTCTATGGAAACAGACATCAGCACTGTACATTCACATATGGCGCACATTGATGACATTGAATACCATCCAAGAACATGCCGCCATAAAGTATATATGTATTTTTTTAAATCCATATCCATAATAGTCTTTAAAAATATATATAGTACTGTGCAAAAGTCTTAGGCCACCATCACCAGCTTTTTTGTCTTAGCAAAGTTTTAATGTCTATCCATAATTATTTTTCACAATACAAACAGAAAATACAGGAAATATGTACACCAAATTAAAAACAAAACCATTTTCAGCACTAAATTCAGGCATCAGTCAGTATTTTGTGTGACCTCTCTTGGCAAAAAACACATCTTGAGCTTTTTTGAGGAAACAAGTCATTCAGTTAGAATCAGAAATTATGATTTTAATTTCATTTAGGTTTAAGAAATCCTCCAGTTTCCTACTATTGCTCAAGTGGAAGGGGAGTTTACCCTAAACACTTCAGCTTACACTTTTGTACAGTTTTTAATACTACATACACATTTCCTGTATTTTCTGGATGTATTCTATGAAAATGACTGAGAAACAATTATATATGATCACTATACAATAGCAAAAACAACAAATCAAATGCTAGCATGGTGCCCTATGACTTTTGCACAGTAAAGTGTGTATATATATATAGTCATGCATTCAATCACTTGTAAGCTTTGCTGTTTTTATTTTCTGTTATGGCAAATGAGACTTAACATGTTTCTGTTTAAGATGCTGTGTGCTCAGTCAGTGGATAATTGTATCTCTCTGCACCTCCTTCAGGATGTGGAGGTCTTGCAGGGCGAGCTGTGTTGTAAGGAGGAGGAGTGCCGCCAGCGTGAGCAGCATCTGGGCCTATTGGAGCAGCAGCTGCAAGAGAAGACGGCTCTGGTAGTACAGCTTCAGCAGCAGTTAGACAAGGCCACGCGTCACAGACAAGAGCTCCATCAACAGCTAGAGGAGGCATCGCTGCACAGGAGCCAAAGCGAGGAACAGCTGACGTCACGGCTTCACGACGCAGAGGAGGCTCTTTCATGTCAGGCTGCGCTGCCCCCACAGGTCAAGGTGAGAACTATACCTCACTGGCAACATTTGAGTAGCGTATTATACAAGAAATAAACAAGAATTTTTTTCTTTCCACAGTATGTGACTAAGACGGTTGAAGTGGAGTCGTCTCAGTGTAAGCTGGCTTTAATGGAGGCTCAGGCCCGAAACCAGACTCTCCAGGAACAGCTGGGCGTGCAGAGACAGCTACTCCGAGAGCTTGAACAACAGCTTCACGAGTCTCAGAGAACCAGCAGTCAACTACGCCAGCAGGTAATGCATATAGTTACTATAGCTCAGCTGGTGAAGCATTTAGTGTTGCAAGCGCAAAGGTCATGGGTTTGATTCTGACAAATGCATTCAAATGCATTAAGTTGATCAGTTAGTTTAAGAGATGAGGTCCCTGTTTATGAAGGTGTTGTTGTGGAAGAGCTGCTGAATGGCTCTCTGTCTTCATTTGTATTGCAGCTTAAGACGGACCGTGGCCGTCTCTACGGTCTGCTCTCCAAGGCTGTGGGTGGGGGTAACACGGAGGTCACCGGCAGGCTCTCCAAGGTCGGCCGGTTTACTCTGTAAATGATGGATCAGAGGTCAAATATGGGTCCAACCTTAATAAAAGAAAATATTTACTTGGAGCAAAAAAGAAATTGTGTGCCGAACTAAAATTTATTTTAAAACAGATGCTCATATTTGACCTTTGAAACCTTTATTTTGCAGAGTAACTAGTCATACATTGCCCTCTAGTTTTTGTAGCGTGGCCCAGTATTCTGTTGTGATGTAGTTGACGTGATATATTTTATTTGTATTAAACATGCGTGACCCCAGCTGCCCTTCTCGTGTGTGTGATCAAACATCATATATCTTAACCCTCGTGTGGTGTTCATACTTCTGTTACTCAGGCTATGTTTGTGGTTCTAGTGGACCCACAGCATTATTCATTTTTTTAAATCAATGCAACCATACACATTTATGCAGTATTGTTTACTTTAACATTGTTACAAGCAACATAGAAAGAATTTACAGTAAATATTTGTCATTTATCTTTGTTAGATTATAGTAATATATTTAAATGCTATTCGTTTTTTGTTATAAAATGTAATGAAAGGAGAAAAATCTATTCTGATTCGGATATAAATGCAAAACATGTTTATCTTAAATAAATATAAATGAAACAAAGTTTTTCTTCGCTATTGTTGATTACTACTTTGAACTTGTCCCGATAATTTACTCAACCCCTATGTCATCCAAGATGTTTGTCTTTCTTTGGTCAGTCAAACAGAAACTACGTTTTTGTTTAGGAAAACATTCCAGGATTTTTCTCCATATAGTGAACTAACCAACCAAGGCATAAGGGTCTTATCTAGCTAAACGATCGTCAGTTTTGCCAACAAAAAATAAAAAAATATATATAATAAATATATTATTAAGTCACGCATTACATATGTGAAACTCACACTTGTGGACCACTTTAAACAATAAACTGACAAAAAGACATTAATAAGTATCATTACTAGGGCTGTCAATAGATTAAAATATTTAATCTAGATTAATCGCATGATTTTATGAGTTAACTCGCGATTAATCGCAAATTAATCTCAAATTTTTATCTGTTCTAAATTTACCTCAATTTAAAACTTTTCAAGTTTTTAATGCTTTAATCAACATGGATTTGGACAAATATATATCCTATATGCAAATGTATGTCAACAACAGCCTGTTTACATTTTCAACAGAACCATCAGCCATAGTTTTATATGTGATTTTCCCTTTAGAAGACCTTGTTCTTTCTCCATTTCTGTTTGCTGCTGCATCATTTGTGACCTGTGCTGGCAAATTGAGTTGGGATGAGCAAATTTCCAAAATTAGTTATTTATATTTTAACATTCTCTATTAAAAAATCTTTAAAACAATGCATGATTTGTTGGACAACAAATCAGGTCCTAAACTTTATCTCTCTTAATAATTATTTTAAGTCGGAGGCGATGGTGTAGTGGACGGTGCGGCGGCACATGTCTATCCTGTCTTTTTCTGTCTATCCAATAAAGGCAAAAATGGCCCAATTTATTTAACATCGAACAAGTCCTGCAGTGTATTTTCTATAATTTCAGCATGCTTTAAAAATGAAACCAAAAAGTGTATGAAGACACATCTTTCCTTTAGATTATGGATTTAGGACGGTACACTTCTCAGAAAGCGTACAGATAAAGATCATTTTAGATGTTTAATGACCATTTAGTGCATTGGATTCGCTGAACGAGAGCTTTATATTCTTATTTTTAAGAAAACCTCTTACTCATTTAGACAGCGCGGGTCACTTGCTGCGTCTCAATTCATCCAGCTGTGGGCTAGACGAATGGCCAAACAGAAATTGTGTGTTGCATTAATCACGCGTTAATAAAATTAGTTACCTTAAAATGAATTTGCGTTAACGCGTTAATTTTGACCGCCCTAATCATTACACATACAACAACATCGGAACGGTCCTCTTTCTCCACGCTTGTAAGCACTGGAGCGGTAGTTTCACATACGTCATGCATGACCTTTCGACGTGATTACATAATAATCGTGATTGCGTATGAGAAGGTGTGGTTAAAAAGTACTTTTTTGGCGAAAATAACGATTGATGATATGACCCTTATGCCTCGGTTGGGATTATTTAGAGCCATTTGAAACTGCATTGAAACTCCACTATATGGAGAAAAATCCTGAAATGTTTTTTTATCAAAAAAAAAAAAAAAAAAAAAACGTGATTTCTTCTCGACTGAACAAAGAAAGACCTACATTTTGGATAACATGAGGGTGAGTAAATGATCATATTTTTTTATATAAGTGGAATATACCATTAATTGCATCACAGACCCGAACATCGCACAAGGGTTAAGTGCATTACAAGACTCTAACCTTACACTGGTGATTAGTAGATGACATCTTAAAGGCATCGAAGACATCAGCAAGAAAAAAGAATTGAGACAAAAGCCTCAGTTGACCTCAGATGTGTTACGCAGTTGCAAGACATTAAGTATGTTGATGTTGTGTGTGTGCTAGATTCTGGTCTGTGAGGGTGAGATGGAGAGAGCTCAAGGTCAGCTGGAGGCAGAGATGCAGAGTCTGGAGGAAGAGAAGAACAGAGTGATCGAGGAAGCGTTCATCAGAGCCGAGAGCGAGATGAAGGCCGTCCATGAGAATCTCGCAGGTGAGTCCACAGGGAAATTACCGCCTCTAAACATCACAGAGGTCCACCTCTAACCCTCTCTTCGTGTGCAGGGGTGCGCATGAACCTCCTGACCCTGCAGCCGGCTCTGAGGACCCTTACCTGCGATTACAACTGTCTGAAGAGGCAGGTGCAGGACTTCCCTTACATGCTAGAGAAAGCCATCACTGAAGCAAAACAGGAGGTGAGTTCAGTGCAAAGAAACATAACTCAACCTGACCCCAGCCTGCACACTGACTGGTTTGTTTGGTGTGATTGCAGATCTGTCAGGTGATTGGAGAGGTAAGCAGCGCAAATCAGGAACTGCTGAGGAAATACAAGCGCGAGATGAACCTGAGGAAGAAATGCCATAATGAGCTGGTGCGCCTTAAGGGTAACATTCGGGTGTTGTGTCGAGTACGCCCCATCTGCCCCGGAGAAAGAGATGCCGCCGACACCAAAAACCTAGTGACCTTTGATGTAGATGACGATGCTGTTCTTTACTTGTCCAACAAGGGCAAGCTCATGAACTTCGAACTTGACAAAGTCTTCCCCCCTCAGGCTACTCAGGAGGAGGTGAGTGCACAAGCTCCCTGATTATTTTTTTCCTGAGTAAAATGTGACCTCACACTTTTCTCTCTTCTGATTGGTCAGGTGTTCCAGGAAGTGCAGTCTCTGGTCACTTCCTGTATTGATGGCTTTAATGTATGCATCTTTGCCTACGGGCAGACAGGCTCTGGAAAGACCTACACTATGGAGGTACTTGAACCGTGTTGCTTATTCTTGCACATCAGCATCATTTTCCTTTAGTACCGAAGTGACAATAAAGTATTTCTGCGTGCTTTAGGGGGTACCAACAGACCCTGGCATTAACCAGCGTGCTCTGCGGCTGCTCTTCTCTGAAGTGATGGAGAAGAAACCCGACTGGGACTACAAGATCACTGTTAGCATGGTGGAAATCTACAATGAGACGCTTCGGTGAGAGAACCGCACATACATAGATATTCACTCTCGTGCAGACGTAAGCATATTCGGCACTTGTTTTATATAATTGTAACAATGTCACTGTCCTGTATGTTTGTGTGATGGCCAGTTTTTTACTTGGTATGTGTCTAGGTTTTGTGTGCAATGGATTTTGCTGATCTGCGGTTATGTACTAACGGATAAGATTAAAAATCACAACAGTTCACGTCAAAATTTTTATCCCCCACCTTCCCCTAACTTTTTGCAGTTTTAAATAACCTCTGAACACCTAGTGGAGATTTACAAAAGCATTATATTAAAAGCAGAAGGCTATGTTTCTCAATTCTGAGTTTTTACATAGTCCTTCATTTGCACAGTTAAGCCCGGAGTATAGTCGTTTTTTTACGTCAACGCAGAGGTGTAAAAAAATGCATCTCCTGGGTTTCAAACTAGTCATGCGCGGGTAGGGACTTTTTCCAACCTGTGGGTCCCCCTTTTATAAAAATGATTTTGACCGCCTCAGCCCACCTTGCACCACTGTATCTATTTTTAAAACCCGGCCTGCACCCGCAACAATAAGATACACATGGATAATGATACACATTTTCAACTTTTACATAAATACCTCTACATTAGATTTAGCAGCTTGACCTTCTTTTTCTTTTAAATAATGTAAGTTCCCGACCTTAATTTCCTAGCACTTCTTCTTCAATCTTCTGACGTGAGGTCAAAGGTTTGCGTTGCTACGTAGGCCTACGTATTGTAAACTAATCAAAGAACCTAATAAAATATGAAAATATGTATTCCCAAATATTTAATGTAAGCTATAAGGAATTGCATACAACATACATGGCTTTTTATTTTGTTTTTAATGACCCAAGTATTACTATAATATTGTTAGCTATTAGATTATTACTGAGCCCCTAAGGTGACATTGAAGTAAAAAAATATTAAAGTTTAGTTTCATGTGCTCACGTGAAACTTTCAAGTGCAGATTTTTTTTTTTTAAGTTTAGTTTCGCGCGCGATGGTTTCACGTGAGCGCGCGATGGTTTCACGTGAGCGCGCGATGGTTTCACGTGAGCGCGCGATGGTTTCACGTGAGCGCGCGATGGTTTCACGTGAGCGCGCGATGGTTTCACGTGAGCGCGCGATGGTTTCACGTGAGCGCGCGATGGTTTCACGTGAGCGCGCGATGGTTTCACGTGAGCGCGCAAAACTAAACTTTAAAAAAAATCTGAAGGTTTTGCGTGAGCACATGAAAGTTTCGCGTGAGCACATGAAACTAAACTTTATTTAATTTTTGCTTCATTTCCCCTTAGGGGCTCCATAGATTATTGCCTGAGCAGTCAGATTTACCATTTTCATGCAAAAAATATATATATTTTCTTACTTAGTATTTTTGTCTTGTTTTCAGTACAAATATAAAAAAATTCTTAAACTAAGATGCATTTTATTGATGAGCAAAATCACCTAAGAAAAGAAGTCTAGTTTTCAGACAATTAACATAAAATGTTTATTAATTTGTGCTTAGAACAAGCAAAATATTATGCCAAAGGTGTAAGAAAAAAATCTTAAACACTTAATTCAAGAAAAAAAGAAAGAAAAATGTTCTAACCCCCTTTGGAAGATTTTTTTGCTTATTTTAAGTGCAAATTCACTTAAATTGTATTTATAAATGTTTTTGTCTAGACTAGACTTACTGTGTTAGGTAATTTTGCTCATCAAGAAAATAGATCTTGATTTAAGAATCTTTAAATATTTAAAAACTAAAAACATGAAAAAAATACTAAGTAAAAGTAATTTTTTGCAGTGATGTACCTGCTGGATGAAAAACAGGACAACAAAATAGGCTTACTTTGAAGAAGAGACCCATTCTAAATCTAGGAACGTGAAATATCCTGCCATGTTACTGTAGCTTGACTGGTACCACATGGCACTTGCGACACCAGTGTCATTGATTGCTTGGAATAAAAGTGTACATCTAGGGCTCGGTGGTTGATTTTGGCTATAAAGCAACCACCCAGAACACCAATCCACAGCAACACATGATAATTTTATTTAATTCCTGCAGAAATCTTTTGGGTGATAATCCGAATGAGAAGCTTGATATAAAGATGTGTCCAGATGGGAGCGGACAGTTGTATGTGCCAGGACTGACAGAGTTCACAGTGGAGAGCGTGGAGGACATTAACAAGGTGAGAGTGACCCAAAGATATTGGATATAACAAAATTAAGAGCCACTATTACTATGAATGGGGATAGTGCAATGCTCAATATGGCAATAAGTCCCGCCTTCCAGTTTAAAGAACCAATCATCAATCAAAAAAGACTTTGTACAGCAATAACCTTTATCAATTTTATTACCTTTGAACCCGGCAGGTGTTCGAATTGGGTCACATGAACAGGGCAACAGCTTGTACTAATCTAAACGAGCACAGCTCTCGCTCTCACGCCCTCCTTATCGTCACTGTAGTGGGGTTCAACTCTTCAACAGGCCACCGTACCTCAGGTACACACACGTTTAATTAGCATCTATGTAATCTAAATGGAGACATGATTTATTTATATACCCTTCCCTCGCTCTTTATTTTTTGTAGGTAAGCTGAATCTGGTCGATCTGGCCGGCTCTGAGCGTATTGCCAAATCCGGTGCCGAGGGCAGCCGTCTGCGCGAAGCTCAGTGCATCAACAAATCCCTTTCTGCGCTGGGTGATGTCATCAACGCCCTTCGATCCAAACACTCGCATGTGCCCTTCCGAAACTCTCGCCTCACGTACTTGCTGCAGGACTCGCTCAGTGGAGACAGTAAAACCCTCATGATGGTGCAGGTGAGTCCACTGCTTACAGACTGAATGTTTAGGCCACGCTTCATTTAACAATACTGACGGGTCAGCAGAGCTAAATTTGTGCATGGGGTGAGGAGAGAGGCTTATTTAAAGCTAGATTGTTAAGCAGGTCAGGTATTTTAAGCTGTTTTGTGCACACACACTCACTCACCCGTTTGATAATCATCTCAAAATTCACATGTGACGTACTTGAACCTTTGTTGTGCATTATAAAGTACTTAAAGCTTGCTGCAGTGTTGAATTGAGCGGGGGCTGGGGTGGACCTCCAATAAGCATTGAGGGACCAAAAATATAAATTAGGGGGGTCCCCCTGGTTTTCATTCAAATTAAAATACTACAGGAATCTTTTTATTCTAGTGCTGCTCTGCAACAAAGTGATATTGTCCATTATTGTCCCAATTTCGCAATAAGCTAATAAAAAAAAATCTTCCTGAAATAAATGTAAACTCTCAAGTGTGCTGCACACTGTGTTGTGGAGGAATTGACAGATTGTTAGGTTTAGGATTAGGTAAGGGGCTTTTAAAAAAAACATTCGCACTAATTTGAGGGGTAAAAATGGTTAGGGTTTGAGTTAAGGGACGGGTTATTTTGGGTTTTATGATTAAAACGTTGATCCAGTACCAACAAAAAATTTTGATCCAGGTTCACATCTTACTTTGTGAATTTACGGTGATCCTATAATGATGTGGAGGGGGATTAGCTAGGGGACCCCCATAAGCTTTGACATAATTCGAACACTGGCTTGCTGTAAGAAAGACGTGATATCAATTTATTTATTTTACTTAAAGGTGCAGTGTGTAATTTTTAGAAGGATCTCTTGACAGAAATGCAAAATAATATACAAAACTATATTATCAGGGGTGTATAAAACCCTTTCATAATGAACCGTTATGTGTTTATTACCTTAGAACAAGACCTTTTTATCTATATACACAGAGGGTCCCCTTACATGGAAGTCGCCATTTTGTGCCGCCATTTTTCTACAGAAGCCCTTAAAGGACTTTTTTTTTAACTAAGTTTTCTCCGACAATTACATGTTCGTCCGGTCCGGCTACCATAGCTTCTCTATGTGTTTTAAAAGCGAGGGGTGAGCAGTGGACTAAGCCTTTGGTTGCAATTCGCAATCTCACCACTAGATGCCGCTAAAATTTACACACTGCACCTTTAATGTTATAAAAAAAAAAATTGTTTTCACATCCAATGCTTTACTCCAAATTATTCAAAATAAGTATGTGACCCTAGACCACAAAACCAGTTTCAAGTAGCATGGGCATATTTGTAGCAATAGCCAACAATACACTGGATGGGTCAAAATTATTGAACTTTATTGTATGCCAAAAATTATTAGCTTATTAACCCTTGTGCATTGTTCAGATTCACTTCCCTTTTGTGTTGTTAGTGGATGAAAACATCCACTAAATTAAACGGCTGTAAAAATGTATCAGATGTTAATCAACCTCAGTACTGATCAAAACTACCAAATCTTTACAAAAATTCCATGATTATAACTCTTTAATTGCCAAGTTCATAAGTGGTGTCACTGATTTGGGGAAAACACACAAAATGACTGGTTTTCAATATAAAAAGTGATTGTGGACTGGATTTTTTTAACCTTTATCACAGTCTTGGGAATGTCAAAGATGAATAAAAACATTGGATTTGATGCATTTTTTGTTTTTATTGCAGTGCCATGACATCTTATTATCATGCATTCTTGAATGTTGGTGGTTTTTCCTTTTTAAAAAAGGTCAAATTTGTCATTTTTACTGTTGATCACCATGTGGCACTATTAACCCTTTAGTAGGCCTGTGCAAAAACAGAGCTTAATTTCTAGCTTGTACATTGAGTTATATGGAGTATAACTCCATAATAAAATCATATTATTATTTTGTGTGTGTACCTGGTATTTATCAATTGTCCCCACAAAGATAGAAATACAAGTATTTGTGTGACCTTGTGGAGACATTTTGAGGTCTCCATGAGGAAACAAGCTTATAAACCAAAACGAATGATGTTTATGAGTGTGAGTTTTTGAAAAATGTCAAAGCATTTTCTCAAAATATGTGTAAATATAAGTTTTGTCACCAAAAATCATTCCATTTGCTGAAACATAGAGAAAGATGTGGCCAAATTAAGACCTTAGTGGACGCAAACATCCCCAACAACACATAAGGGTTAAGTTAAGATCATGTTCAATGAAGATATTTTGTAAATTCCCAACCGTAAATATAAAAAATAAATAATATATCAATAGCAATATGTGTTGTTAAGGACTTCATTTGGACAACTTTAAAGGCAATTTTCTTGCACCCTCAGATTTCAGATTTGAAATCTCCAAATATACAAACCATACATCAATGGAAAGCTTATTTTTTCAACTTTCAGATAAAAAAGTGGTCCAGTGTCACATTTCATAATCAAAAAATAAAACTTTGTTTCTGAACAGCCTTTGTGTTGCTTTATTAAAGCAGACAAAGAAACATATTAATTAAATCCAGCAGTTTGATATTCAGATTGCCTGTCAGTCATTGGTTGTGTGTTTCTCTGTATTTTCTTTTCTGTGTCAGGTTTCTCCTCTAGAGAGTAACATCAGCGAGTCTGTCTGCTCGTTGAAGTTTGCTCAGCGCGTCCGGACTGTTGAGATCGGCCCGTCGTCTTCCTCGCGACGACAAGCAGAGAATTCATCGACATCTTCTTCACCCACTCATGACAGCGTGGAGGTAGTCACATACATACAGTACACTTTTTGTGCTTTCGTCGGAAAACTAAATTCCTGATTTTAATGTTACACTCTTCTAAATCTTAGCTGGATTCTCCTCCTGTGACCCCGGTCCCACTTCCCATCTCAAGAGCCAGTAGCGCAGGCTCAACGCTCTCCTCCACATCTAAAAGCAGCAGCCGCCGAAGATCCCACAGTCAGCTTTCCACAGGTGAGCCGAGACAGACCCATACTCAACATTTCACTATAACCAGCCCTTACAAGACTAATTCAACAATATGTTCCCATTTTGAGATTGAAATGATCTAATATCTTGTAAGCTGCCATCTCATAATGAATGTTACAGCATATACAGTACAGGTGAAGTCTTGACTACATGTAAACAGGAAGTCAGTTTTTGTCCCTTTACTGTCAACTCATGGTTTGCGTTGTACTCTGTAACTGGTTGGTTTACAGACAGACAGGTAGACAGAAGCAGCCCATTCGTTGGGGAAGGTGGGCAGGTAGGTGGGGTTTTATGTGGTTGGTCGCTTGGCATGAAAACGCTCAGCATGGCATGGTGCCCTACGCGTCACCCCGTCAATGCCCACCCATCTAACACAGCGCCTTTAACCCCAAGAAGCTTTTTGTGAGTGTGTATGTCTGATAGATGTTGCTGTTTTATTTTTGTTTTGGCTTTCTGCAAGTTTAATGTTCTGGTTTGATTTATCTTTGTTGTCTTGACATCGTTCAGTGTGTATATTTACTGTTTGTCATTGTTATGTGTGTGTGTGAGGTGATAAATGTGTTTTTTTGTGTTTACCCGCAGTAGAGGTCTGCGTGATTTGTTTGCGTTTCACACCGAATCAAATATTTACTTTATTCAGGGTTCCCACAGGTCAGGGAATGTCTGGAATATCATTTAGAAGTCTATTCCAGACATTGAAAGTCAGGGAAATTTATATTTTTTATCCTAGTCATGTCATGGAATGTAATGGAATTTTAGATTCTGTTAATCAAAATGTAAGTTTACTTATACCTATTTTTTCATCAAATATATTCCCTCCATGAATGCAGACCTCTAACCCACAGCTTTGGTTTTGCTGGGCTGCCCTGTGGTGATGGTGTAAAATTATAACATTTGCATTTTTTTATATTATAATGTTTTAGTGACAAAAATGATGTCTTTGTCATGTGAGGGTAAGTTGTTCAACATTAAATTGAGACTGATTTACTTGGGTAATGAGTAACGGTACGCAAAAATCACGGCTCAGTGCGTACCTCGGTTTTAAAGCCACGGTTTGATTCATTTTCGGTACAGTAAGGGGAAAAATGCAAACAGTAAACCGCAAGTTTTTTATTAATATAAACTTTTTTTAACAATTTGTTTACACTTTTTATTAAAATATAATAAATAAAATATATATATATAATAAAAAAGAATAAATAAAATACTTCTGCAAAGTTCTTTACTAAATAACATACTTTTTTACATTATTTTATAACAGTAGGTAAATCTTTTTTTAACTTTCTCTTAAACTTTTTCTACTTAAACTTTGCACTAAACTAATAAATTCAATTCCTGAATACATTTATCAACTATTAGCCTACATTTTCGCCACCAAAAAAGTTTCTGTTTTGATTTATTTTGGATTTTTTTAAGTCACAGTATTGAATTGTTTATGTACCATCTCTGTATAAAAATAACATTACTGCTCTATGTGTAACTGCATAGCAAGCAACATGATGATATACTTATTATACACTCATATTGAGATGAGCGAGTTGCATACATGGCCATCTTTTATCTTTTGCACGTTTCTCCTAATCTTTGCTTGTGTCGTCAATTAGGGCTGGGCAAAAAAAAATATTTTTTCGATTAATCGGGGTTTTTTTCTGCAAACTTGAACGTAAGATTAACATTAATCAGATTACTAGTCTTCTTCACTAAATGTCACCCTCTTTTTTGCCTTGCGCGATGTTACCAAGGAGCAAGAGCCGAGCTGTCATTCATTCATTCATTCAGTGCTTAAAATGGCGGTTTTAGGTGCATCATCGACGTTGATGCCACCTTCACATAAAAAGTCAGAGGTATGGAAGCATTTTAGATTTCGCAAGCAAGACGACAACAATAGTGTTGTGGCTTTTAATATCTTTTTATTAATTACCCACTTGTAAACTCATGTTCACTGTTATTTTTTATTAATATGTTTGTATTCAATCTAAATTCATTGAGTTAAATCCAGAATCGAGTATAAAAACCAGAATTTCAATATTTTTCCTATTCAAAACTTGACTCTTCTGTAGTTACATCGTGTACTAAGACCGACGGTAAATTAAAAGTTGTGATTTTCTAGGCAGATATGTCTAGGAGCTATACTCTCAAACTGGCATAATAATCAAGGACTTTGCTGCCGTAACATGGCTGCAGCAGGCGTAGTGATATTACGCAGCGCCTGAAAATAGTCCCCTTGGTTATATTCAATAGCAGGGGACTATTTTCAGGTGCTGCGTAATATCATTGCGACATGAAATTGCATTTTTTTTCGCCATGCCGCAAATGTATACCTTGAATGCACTGCTAGTCGCTTTGGATAAAAGCGTCTACCAAATGCATAACTGTAAATGTAACCGCATATAACCAGTGCTCATTAACCTAAACCTCACATGTGCATTCACTGCATGTAATTCTCACATTTATAATAATTTCTTTGTTTACAGGACGAATGAAGTTGACAGCATGACAGACACCTCAGAAACGGATCACTGAGGGCTGCCCGCCTTCAGTGGCGTTCGTTCTTCAAACCTCTCGACCAATCAGCTTCTCCGTTGAGGATTCTACCAATGAAAACCTGCATTATAATTTGACTTGGAGCTCAGCTGATGAATCAGGGTTTGTGTTGGAAACCACGCCAATGGGACCTCAACTAATTTAACATTCATTGGACGTGATTTAATATAACGCTGACCTCGCGACATGGACTGCTGAAGATCCTTCCGTTACGTCAAAGTATTTCTGGGCAATATGCACTTTAGTCTGGTCCAGGCTGTCATTTGTAGTGTTAATGTTACATAAATGCATTTGATTTATAGATGCTTGAATGTACGTGTATGTAATGTTCGTGTGTCCGAGCAAGATTTTAATTTGGATTCTTTTTCAGTCTCTCCTTTATCTTCTGAAACAACTTAAACATTTACAGCTTTGAAAACTGTGTTTAATCGTGGCAATAAGAAGTAATGCAAAGTTTGCTCTCTAGGTAGCATTTTATTTTTGTACATAGAATCTTAAAGGCTACTTAAAGCCTGGACGTGTCTTCCTGATCCATGCATGTGTTGAGACGATCAGATCGTGCTCTTATTCGTTCATTTTTATGACAATCATAAAAGATTTTCGTGCAGTGAAGTCGAACCATGACGGTATACAGTGTTGAATTAAAGAGCAAGAGGACTGGATTTGTAAATAGTAATGGGTTCATATGAGCTAACAGTACATCTACAGTGGACATGATGTTGAACTGTAATAATCCACTGAGCAAAAGCTGCTGTCTGTGGCTCTGGGGGTTTCACTTGCTTGTATTCACATTGATGTTTGTATGGAGTTGTTTTTGTACACTGTTTTTAATAAATGCTCTAAGCCAATGTTTGGCAGAAATTATTCCTGCTTGTATTTTATGATTATTTCAGTATTTTGCTCATTTATTAAAATGTCTAAATCTAGTTATGCTGTTTTGTACCCTGTCAGAAAAATTGGTTAAAAATGGTCCTTACCTGTCACTGAGGTGGTACCCTTTCAAAAAAGTACACCTTTGTACATGAAGAGTTTATATTAGTATATCAATTTGGATACCAAATATATACATATTTGAAGAGTTTTGTTCCAAAACGCAATAAATCCATTTTGACTAATTTGGGTAAAAATGTGTTTTCTATACCAAAAAAGTGACTAAATGAAAACCACTATTTTCTGTTACAAACTTTCACATAGCATCTTTAGGTTATAAAAACATTAAACATTCAAATCCCTAATTTGATTTTCAAAGATTTATTATAAAAACTTTTTTTCCGCAAAATGCAATAAATCCATGACAAGTTTTTATTTTAAATGCTATAAATCTATTCAATGAATGTATAAATGTGCATTCATCTTTGCCATGTTTTATTCATTTAGTTGTATACACTGATAAAAAAATAAACATAATGGCATTAATCAAAACACTTACTTAATCATATTAAGAACACTGTCACTACTGCTGTCATCCTTGGGATGTGGGTGCTGAACTTTTTTACAGCGATCAGTTGTAAAATGTTTTGGTCCTGGTAAATTTTTGTTGACTTCGAGTAAAAAATGGAAAGCAACAGCCAGCATTTTTCCTTCACCTTAGTGGCTTATGTTTCGTCCACACCACAGAAAACCACCACAGGTTTATCAATGCAATCAAAAGTATTATTTTGTTTTTGTTTGTTTGTTGATCACAAAGTAGATGAGGAAAACTAGGATTCTGTGTGTATTCAAAGCGTCGCCATTATTGTTTACAATTAAATAAATGCTGTTTATCGCGTTTTGTAACCAAACTCTTCATTTGTACCTGGGTACTGTCCCACTGGCAGGGACCATTTATGACCCTTTTTCTGACAGTGTAGGGTGAAATTTTATCATCAATTATATCTTCATAATTTTTTAAGTGGGGGTGAAAAGGTGATGCTTACCTTCAAATCAGTATAAATCTGACATTCATTAATCTAAAAGCCTTATCTTGGGCACTAAAGTTTTCACTGAAGTTTTTAAATGTTTAGTTATTTTTTATATTACATTATTTTAATAAACAAAAATAACACTATAAAGTATGTTGTTTTTTATTCAAAAACTCAAAAAATACAAATGTTTTATGCCAAAAATGTTAAAGAAATAAAGCTATAAATCTTTTTGATCCAAATTTCAAGTTAAAATGACAAAAACTTGTGTTTTTTGAAACTTTTAGTAGATGCCACTCTGTGTCATTAGTTTGTTGCATACTCTTGTCACAAATTAATACATTACTGTCACTGCATTATTACTAGTGCAAAAGGTTTAAAATATGTAAACTACTTAGAGCTTTCCAATGATATTTAGTTTGTCAAGATTATTTTAGTTTCACAATAGGCTATTTTTGTTCAAAGTCTTTCCCCGCCATTGACAAGTTGTTTCATCAATTAAAAGAAAATGCTTCCCTGCCAATAAAGCAATGGGAGTCCTACCCATATTTGAGAGGTGATAAAAGAAGAACAAATGAGGATAAGATTACATTTTTTAAGCGAGGGTCTGTTCTTTCATTTGATATATTGTATGTTTATATATTTAAAGAAGAACATTTTCTGAAAGGCAATAAACTTTTGTGAAAATCATAAAAAAATGCTGGTGAATGCTGGCAACTTTTTATGAAAACGCTTGTGGGGACGTTAACGGCGCATTCACACGGGGCGTAAGCGTTGACGCTTCCCATTCACTTTTAATGGGTGACGTCAAGCGTTGGCGAACTGAATTGTGGATCCATCGGCGCCGCGTCAGTGCCGTTTCTCGCGGCAGAAGTTGAACATTTCTCAACTTTTCAAGCGACAACGCGTGCGTCAGCCAATCATATCGCCTTATGCAAATAACCTAGGCAGAGCCAGCCAATTATGTTTATGGAAGACCGGAGCTTGTGTTGCGGCCACAGTGATTGGCTGTTTGCCACGCTTCAGACAAGCCTTCCGTTAAGCGTTAACGCTTACGCCCCGTGTGAATGTACCGTAATAGTTACGTAAACAATTTGGACCCGCCTGTGACAGTTAAAGAGCACCTATTATCCGATTCACATTTCCTTTGGTGTGTAAGTGTGTATTAGTACATGTTAACAATATGCAAAAGGTACAAACCCCAAAGTAAAGATGACGCAAGTTATCGTCTCCAACATAAAATCTCTTTTCTTGGACTACAACAAACACATGGATTGTAGGCAACAGTTTACTTCCTGGGATTGGTGATGTAGACAAGACCGACATTACCATAATTCCTCCCGCTTCGGATTCACAGCCTGTAAGTTAACTCCTGTTAGCAACCGAATCTTTCAAGCATGGTAATGAGCGTCACGATTCTGGCTGACTTCAGAGGTATTTAGACCAATCACAACGTACAGATTAGCTGGCCAATCAGGGACACAGAGCTTTTCAAATCTGTGCATTTCAGGAAGAGAGTGAAATCTGGAGCTACAAAAATGTGTTTTTTTAACCATAAACCACGCAAATACATTGTATTACACCAGATACACAAAATAAAGTTTTTTAGCAATGAAATAGGTGCTCTTTAAAGAACTCAATGTCCTGTACATAGCAATCCTAAATGTTTTTGTATAATGTAGTCTTATACAGAATATAACCTGTCACTTAACAAATAACACATACAATGACACTACACAAATGTTATCAACAAATTTACTCAAATTTCACTTTTCTTAAATGGACTTTCCAAATTATGTAAATTTGTGTCCCAGCACAAAAAAAAGAAATATTTCCAGTGCAATCACTTTAACAACATTGATCAAAAATATGAAGATAAA
Source organism: Paramisgurnus dabryanus (assembly GCF_030506205.2). Lineage (NCBI taxonomy): Eukaryota > Metazoa > Chordata > Actinopteri > Cypriniformes > Cobitidae > Paramisgurnus > Paramisgurnus dabryanus. Next base: position 38,316,727 of record NC_133345.1, on the reverse strand, counting down.
AAAACAGAAACCAGTCATTATTTACAAAATGAGATGTACAATATTCCTCATTTTCAAACTGTCCCCTGAAGCCTTTAGTAAACTGTACTGTTCCCAGACTGTCACACTATAACAAATTCACACGTGGCTGTAACTTTAACAGCTCATGTGGTCATGGTCCATCTATTGAGAGTATCTCAGCGTCTGTCTGTGTGTTTTATATACAGTGTTCTTCATACTGAAGACTAGACTTTGGTCATGTTCCTCTGATGCATACTGTGATGTCTGACCAGCTCGTCTGAGCGGGCAAACTTCTTCTGACAGCTCGGCCAACAACAGTTAAAGGGTTTCTCACCTGAGGATAGAAAGAGAACATGAACACATGTTAAAGAGATGTCAAATGAATTAAATTTATATACGAATAGAAGTTTGAGACAAAAAAAGGTTTACGCACTTGTTTTACCTGTATGAGTCCGCGTGTGGGTCTTAAGATGATCTGAGCGGGAAAACTTTCGTTGGCATGTCTCGCACTGAAATGGTTTGACACCTACAGGACCAAAATAAAAAAGAAAACAATAGGCTTCAGACACCTTATGAAAGTAGAGGACTTAGATTGTTAAAAAACTAAGTGTACAACGGCAAAAACAAATTGGCCGTAAATGTTTTATTTGTTAAAGGGATAGTTTATCCAAAAATTTAAACTTTATAATTATTTAGTCACCCTCATGTTGTTTGAACACCCAGCATCTTTTTTGTTCTTCAGAACCCAAATGCAGATTTTTTAAAATTGTTGTTTTGGTGACCAACTTCAAGCTTTAAAAGGACTCAAAGAATAAAAAATACTCCAGGACACTTAAAATATATGGCTTAAGTCCAGTATGTAATCGCTTTGCTTTCCTGTTTTAAATTTTTTTTGTGGTATTTGTAATAAAGAGGAGGGAAGATTTTCATTCTAGAAAGCATTTCATTGGATACAAACTTGCACATGACCCTGAGTGTGACATGAGTCATCAACATTTTGGTTCTATTTTTTATCCAGATACTGTATGGGTGTCCTTAAAAGTGGTGCAAATACCCTTTGAGTGGGGAGGGGTGAAAATGTGATATACACCTTCAAATTAATATTACTCTTTCAAATTATTTGGTCTAGAAGCCTCAAGTTAAAATCCCAAAAAATGAGGTTTGTGTCACACTTTTAGTGGTTTTACCAACAACGACCACTAGGTGTCAACGGTTTTCTGCATACTCTTGTCACAAATGAATAAATTACTGTCACTGCATTATTATTATTGCAAAAAGGTTTTGAAATATGAAAACTACATTCTTAGAGATTTATAATAGGATATAGTTTTATGAATATATAATAGTTAATATGCATTCCTATGGGGGGTCATGTAACAAAAAACTGTCACTACTTTAGTTCTATCATCAGATGACCTTGAAATATCAAAACAACATTCTTTTGAGAGCTTTCCAGTCATATATAGTTTGTCAAGATTTTTTATGTTTAGAGTAGGGGTTTAATGTTATAAATACATAAAAAAAAATTGTGTGGTATGGTGATGATAAATGAAAACTACACTCTTAGAGCTTTCAAACGATATATTGTTTGTCATGATTGGATAAGAATTCCCATGCAAAACACTGAAGTAAATGTAAGCATCTCGCAGGATAGAAATGTTTTGTGGCACACTCTCTTGATAAATGAATCAATTACTCTCCCTACATAATTTATTTTATTAAAACACTGTTGAAATGTGTATTTTAGAGGCTTAGACCTTTCCAACAATATATATTTTGTTGTGATGGACATACAATTTACATGGAAAATATTGAAGTAAACAGCATCACTTTAGGTCCACTTAAATTAGGCTTTTATGGATCCACTTAAATCTGAAAACTCGAGGTCCGACCTCAGACCTTTTTAGGTGTGCCTTCTGCCTTGGACACTGGTTGGGTATAATAATAGCGGGTCAGATTTCAGGTAAATGAATGTGTTTTTGCCAAACAGAATCGAGGCGACCTATCTGTAGCGTGTGCAACGAGTCCTTTTCCAACCCCTCCTCTGTTTGCCAAGAGCGATTGTGACAAAGCGTGGCTGCCGGTAGGTTAATTTTCATTGAGCCAGACCTGTCAATCAATTTTAAATGCACATTTTAGCGGTTACCTTGGTGTTGTCGTTGAACAACTATTGAAAATAAATGGAGCAGCGGGTCAAATTGTTTGTGCACTGCAAAAAAAATGACTTTCTTTTTTAGTATGTTTGTCTTGTTTGTCTAGTAAAAATATGTAAAAATTCTTAAATTAAGATGTATTTTCTTGATGAGCAAAATGCCTAGGAATCTAGTTTTTAGACAAAAATATTAAGTGAATATGTGCTTAAAACAAGCAAACAAATCTGCCAATGGAATAAGAAATTTTTTCTTGAATTAAGTGTTTATGAAAAAAGTAAACTTATTTCAAGAAAAGGTTTCTTATTCCATTGGCAGATTTTTTTAATTGTTTTAAGCACTAATTTACTTAAATTTGATATTTTTGGTCTAAAAACTAAACTTATTTTCTTAGGTCATTTTGCTCATCAAGAAAATACATCTTAATTTAATAATTTTTAGATATTTTACTGAAAACAAGACAAAAACACTAAGTAAGTCATCTTTTGCAGTGCGGGGCTGCAGACTGCACACACGTCGGTGCCCGTTTACCTTTGGGTCCAGTCAGGTTAAAAAGAATTGCCACTGGGTTAGGGTTTGTCTCTGGTCTTTAAAAATAATTCTTTCTGCACCTCGGGTTCGGGGAGGGTATACCCTTCGCGTCATTTTTTGACGAACTGGGGACTTCAATACTATTGAGTCCGTTGCATTCTCTTTCCTATTTTCGTACCATTTTCTTACCATTTTTGCGTCGGTTTAGGGTTAGATTTACATAATGACATCCCTACCCAAACCTATCCCTAACCCCAATGTCAGGCGACAACTGTTTAATTTCGCGTACCTAATAGTATTGAAGTCCCCAGTTCGTCAAAAAATGACGCGAAGGGTATACCCTCCGCGTAACATATTGACGCATGGTCAAGTGGCGTCAAATATTGACGCCATGGGATGAGGATGTGTTGGGTAAAAAAGTAATTCAGGTACATTTCTTTAATCCACAGAAGACCTCCAAAAGATACTTATTCACTAACAAACTGTTTTAAAGCTCTGGTAAAGAATATGAATGACTAACCGGTGTGTCTGCGCTGATGTCTCTTGAGTTGATCAGATCTGGAAAACTTGCGTCCACAGCCGGAGTAATCACACTGATATGGCTTCTCTCCTACACATGTGAGAAAACATCATATCATACTAGGCCTATCATCTCATATCCGATCTAAACATCTGAACCAAATCATGAGGACAGACAACTGTGTGGACAAAGCAGTTGTCATTACAATAAAGCTTCCATGAGGGGGCGCCACAAGTGGGTCCGTGTACCTTTTGATAGTTTGTTTTTCAACTTCAAATGAAGTAAGCAGAAACGAGAAAACGGCCCCTTTGTTCGTTTTTTCGTTTTTTACCGAAAGACGAAAAACGAGATTTCGGGTTGATTTTTCGTTTTTTTGTTTTTTGGTAAAAAACGAATAAACCACTCTAAAATTCGTTGTGACGTGTGGGCGGTCGCTAGACGCACCTCTCCGCCAATTGGTCAACCAAAATGTGAATATGTGACATCATCCGTTGTTCCTCAAGTCTGTTCAACAAAATAAAAGTCCTCCGCTGCTGTAGCAATAGGCTAATCTTTAAACTTTACAGGTCAGGTCTTAAATTGTGCTTTCTTCTCTGTAACTTAACGGGTTTCGGACCATTTTTTTTTCATAAATATTAATCTGCACCTGCATGGTTTTATTTTAGATATTTGGTGAAGCCGCGCTACCCTTTATAAACAGCGCAGATAGGATAGGGTTTCCCAAAAGCATCATAAGGCTAATTAGATCGTAAAAACACTTACGAAAATTAAGCATGGTTTTATTGTGGTAAAACTGTAGTAACCATGTTTTTGGTGAATGGATTACTATCAGCAAAACTATGGTTTTACTACACTAACCATGGTTTAGTTGTCAAAACCATGCTATTTTGTGGTTACCATGGTTTTACTACAGTAACCATGGTTTTTTAGTTTTAACTGTAGTAAAACCATGGAGTATTTTCGTAAGGGAACGATCGTACGAATCATCTTAGAATTTCCCAAAAGCTTCGTAACAAGCACTTGAAAATCATCGAAGATCTACGAGTGGTCTGGAGTAATCGTTAATTCTTAAGTGCATCGTAAGACAACAGAGTTACAAGGACACCTGCAGGACAACCAGCAAATTGCACTCCTGCAATGACGATAATGTAATGTTTTAAATGTAGGCTATATTTATTTATTGGGTTCTTATTTGTTTATTTTATATTAAATATATAATATATTTTATATTAAATATATAATATAATCTTATAAAAATTAAAAATTCAAATGAGAAATCAAATTTAAACGACAAAACATAAATTAATAAAGAAGTAAAACGTATTTTTTTTTTGTATTTTGGAAAAGTTGGTATTTTATATTAAATATTTATTATATTTAATATATTAAATAAAGATGCGAGCGATCGTTACGTGCATCTTTGGGAAACGCAAATGAACCACAAATGTTCGTTAAGTAGCTCGTAGAAAGCGCTCTTAAGTGCAATGTTCAACCAAGTGTAAATACGTAACTTTCTTCAGTTTTGGACAAGAGATAAAGTTTGATTTATATGACAGATATGAAAAGTTATTAAAAATACAATGTCATGTGGTAATTTTGTTGAAGTGATGATTTCGGTTTGTCTTCGGTTGATTTCTGTGTGCGCGCTTTTGTTTTTTAATAATGAACCACAAATCGCGTTCTTGTGAAGAGGAAATTATCTTATTTTTAATCTGTTTATTACAACTAAAATAATATTTTTTTGTTAAATTTTTACTTCATGAATGTAAAAGCAAGTAATTTGGTGGATGCTTCAACACAGTGCAACAGAAAGCTTTGGCACATTTTTGCCGGATTAATTTGTTTTATGAAGAATTGATGTTGAATCAAATCAATATTGGATTGATTCAATCTCTTACAGTACACGTGATTTAATAAACACACGATGATATTTGCTGTGTGGTGAATAACAAGATCTAACAGTAAATAATAATCAATATCTAAAAAATAGAGAAACTCAAAATAAGAGGACAGAATACGACAAGCAAGTTCTGCATAATGCATAAATGCTGATTGAGCTTCATGTTTCTTTATTGAGATAACGCGCATTGGCTTGGCTTATAATGATCGAGCTAAGCTCATTGCTGGTAAGAATGATGATAATTATTAAGACATTATTAATTAAATAGATTTGTAATAATTGTTCATTTATATTTATATCAATATTGAATGTTAGACCTATTTATAAAAATATATATAATAATAATTAATTAATAAATAAATATAATAATTTTAGATATATTTATTTTTATGTCTCTAATTTTAGTGTTAGCACCAACAAAAAAAAAACATGAATGAAAGATACATTTGCAAATTACATGGTACATTAACAAGCGGAATTCAAGCGGTACAATATTTGCCATGGCTATACTCATGAGTACTTTTTAAATGGCTTCTTTTTAGTCAAAGATTTGTATTTAGTACAGTCACACTGCATGTTTGGGAAGTTTGACAGTACTTTTCAGTCGTTAGATTTTTTTAGTATTCCCACTCATGCAAATATGACTATTGCACAAGTAGCCTATCTTTTTATATTTCTCCATAAACCTTCGAATACTAACAAAAAAATCTGCTATGATTTTCATAGTTTTGCAATACCAATACATAAAATTACATCCTAACCCAAACCCCAAATCTAACCCCAACACCAAGCAATAATTTAAAAATAAAATAAACAGGAAAAACAATACTTAAAATAACATTAAACATAAAGTCGTGCGAGCCGGGCGGGACACGAAAAACTATTTATAGAAATAAATGTGGTCACACGAAAAAAGCAGAAAAGCGTGTCCATGAATACGAATAAATATAAAATATTTCGTAATTATACCACATAATGCCTTGAGGTAGGGTTGCAACACCAACTGATAAGGAATATAATGAATAGTTTGACATTACTTATAAAATGTATTACAATAAATCTTTATAATCTTTTCTCGGGAAATTATGTTTTGAATGTTTTAGGTAGCCTAATTGGCTTCGTTTATTGACTATTTATTTATATATTTATTAAGGCATTCTAACATCTCTGAGTATATTCATGGCAAGAACCGGTTAATCTATACACAAGTTACAAGGTGATCTACACACAGTCGAGAACAATTTTGCAAAAATGTTTCTTATTTAGGCCTGTGTTTTATTGCTCTGAGTTTGGGAAATAGAATTTGTGGAATTATATGAAAAATATTAAAATATATTTCAATAATACATATATAATATATACGTTTATTTAACATTTTTTGTTATTATTCGAAGGTTTATGGAGAAATATAAAAATGTTGGCCTACTCTCTATTATATCTGCAAGAGTCATGTTTGCAGGGGTGGAAATACTGAAAAATCTACTTACGTAAAAGCATTGTTACTTCCCAAACATGCGTGACTGGCCTCAATACAAATATGTGACTAAAAACAAGCCATTTTAGTCATGTACTCATACAGCCAGTAGCAAATATTGCACTGTGAATATTATTCTGCCTTGCTAAAAACTTGAGATCTGCCCGAAGCCGAATACGTTATAGGCCTATAGGCCTATATAATATAAAATAGATAAAGAGCTTAAATAGATTAAAAAATATTGAAATTTACAATTTTATGAGCAAAAATGTAAACTGTAGGCAGTTACTATAGACCTATTTCGACGAAATTGTTTTCATGAGGATGTCTTTAGAAATATGTATGCCTCCTTCGTGATAAATTTTAGCCAAGCCAATGCGGGTGATCTCCGACAATAAAGAAACGTGAAGCTCAATCAGGAGAAGTTCCCCCGCAGAACTGTTTCTGTCTGGATATTTTGAGTTTCTCTGTTTTTAGAAATTGATTATTTACTATGAGGTACTAATTATTTTCTTTGTGTGTTTATTAAATTTGTGTACTGTATAAGAGACGGTAAGATTCTGTACACATCAATTATTTATCTAATAAATAATTCCGGACAATCCTGTATTTTATGTGATATGTGGCAACGCTAGCTGTTGCTGCAGCATCCAAAAAACTTTTCACTTTTACCTCCATGATTTTAAGAAGTTTAAGAAAAGTTACTGTATTACACTTGGCTGAACATTTATCTACCTCCTCTAGTCGCCGCTGTATATGGGAAGCGCGCTTTACCAAACATCTAAAATAAAATAACATAATAACATTAAACAGTCCAGAAATAAATATTTATTCAAAACTTAGGTTACACAGAAGATAGCTCAATCTAGGACCTGTACATTTAACAGATCAGAAGGCTACAGCAGCGGAGGACTTTTATTTTGTTGAACAGACTTGAGGAACAACGGATGATGTCACATATTCACATTTTGGTTGACCAATTGGCGGAGAGGTGCGTCTAGCGACCGCCCACACGTCACAACGAATTTTAGAGTGGTTTATTCGTTTTTTACCAAAAAACAAAAAAACGAAAAATCAACCCGAAATCTCGTTTTTCGTCTTTCGGTAAAAAACGAAAAAACGAACAAAGGGGCCGTTTTCTCGTTTCTGCTTACTTCATTTGAAGTTGAAAAACAAACTATCAAAAGGTACACGGACCCAAGTGTATTTTTACAAGGTCCATATATTTAGCTAAAGTTACAATTAACTGTACTGTATTGCTCTACCACTGAGTTACAGGAACACTTGATGGTGACAGCTCACCTGTGTGTTTTCTGCCATGCATCTGCAGGTGGGACAGTTTGAAGTATCTTTTACTACAGCCGGGGTATGAACACATGAAAGGACGTTTATCATTGGTCTCCGATGACTTGGCTATAGACGAACTGATGCCGGGCACTCTCCTCACATCCTGGAGATAAAGAGAGAATACAATTGGCCATCGACAAACCTCACATGCCAGTTCTGCAACACTTGTTTGTTTTCACATAACTCCTGTGTTATTTTCCAGTTACCATACACTGGCTCTGCATCTCTGTATCACTTAACGCTCGTATCACACAGCCTGTTAAACATCAGTTTAGCTTTCAAAAGTCTTAAGGATAAAAAACTGTAAATAAGTAACTGTAACACACCGAGAGGTCTCTGGATATTCTCTGCTGTTTCTAAGGCTCTGATGGCCGTTCATTAAAGGCTTATGATGTATCAGCTGAGGGTTTGAGAAGAGTTGAAACCCAACCTTTCCAGCTAATGGGCCGTGAGAAAGATAATCTTTCCCGTTCTCTTCCAGAGACCCCTCTGCTTTTCGTTACGCACTGGGTTTGTAATGTTTGTGTTGTAAGCGGTGATGTATTGCTCAACAGGCCTGACTGATCAAGCGCACGCTGGTAGTGTAAATCTCACACTTGAGGTGAAAGTGTTCAAGTATTCTGGGAATGGCAGAGCCGCAGTCACGCTGGACTGGGAGTGTGTGGAAGGGGGGGAAAGGGGTGGAAATGACCTCCGAGTTGAACCTGAAGGTGTTACTGATATGGGTGTATTGGTAACTATAATTTAACTGTAATGCATCATCAAACATTATTGCATTATATATTGCTTAGATCTGATTTCTTCAACCTTTATCAGGCCAAGGACCCCTTAATGGATAAAGAGGAGGAACACGTATCAAATAAAGACTGCATTTAGATACTTTCTTATGATGGTTACGTTCAGAAATATAGAAAAAATTGTATGCATTCACATAATTTTAACATACTGTACATAATGTTAACATTACACTACATAATATTTAAAATGTACTAGATTTACATCTTTTTAACAAATGAATAATAATATTATATTTATATTTAATAATATTTTAATATGAAATAATTTATAAAATGATTTTAAATTTCACTTAAATGTATATTATTAACTTATTAACTCTTTCACCACCAGCGCTTTTTTTTAAGTTGCCAGTCAGCGCCAACATTTTTTTGTGATTTCACAAAAGTTTAATGCCTTCCAGAAAATTTCTTCTATTAATATATAAATATACAATATAAAAGAACAGAATGCTTTCAAACAAAATAAAAAAAATGTTTATTACTATATACCATTTTTGTAAAGGACTTTTGTTAGAGATCAGATTCAAAACAATCATCAAAGCATAGCCTACTGTACACAGAGTTTTTACTGTTTTGAATCAGTGGACGTTTCAGCGTTTGACAAGTCGGATAAGAGCGCCACCTAGTGGATAATAGCAGAATTTCATATACGGTATATAATTATTTATAAACCGTTAAAGGCAGGGTGCATGACCTCTGAAAGCATTTGAAATCACCTTAACAAACCCTACCCCAATAGAATCCTGACCTTTCTTTAATAGACCCACCGCACACATACGCTTAACAGTACGGTTAGTAGACACACCCCTATTTGCTAACAGTTTGCGATTAACTAAGAGTAATATTCAACTTTATAAATGTTAAAATTCTGATAAGACTTAATGACGTATGCAGCCTGGAAATGCGACCTCCAGAGGCTGCAGCCTTCGTATTGAGAAATGGCCTTAAGCCTGGTGCACACTGTGAGATTTCAGCAACGATTTAGCTGTCTGGGACAAATTTTAAAAGCCTAAAAGATTTCTTAAATCCCAGGCAAAAATCTGCCGTCTTTGATCGCTAGTAGTTTGACATGTTCAGAGACAGCCGACTAATGACCGTTGCGATCAAAATTATCCTCCGACAAAATTCTGGCAGTGTCAGAAATTTTGAGAGACAATCCTGCTGTGTGACATCTCCCTACGACAACTGGCAGATCAAGAGCCAATAGAAGCACAGAACCCGATGACGCAATGTGTGCGGCGACAACAACAAATCAACGCAGACAAATGTCAAAAAGAGCCAGGTGGACTGTACAGCAGGAGGAGAAACTTGTGGATTTATGGAAACATAAAGAGTGTTTGTACAACGTGTCATCGCCACTGTACTATGATAGGATAAAAATGAAGCAGCCTGGAGAGAAATCGCGCTGGAAATTCAAATTCCAGGTACTCGTCTCGTCTCCTTGTTTTTCCTTCTGTCGTCAATCGATGACATAAAACTGCAGACGCGTTTGTTTGCTTGCGTCCGATTTTTAAAAGTCAAACTCGTACAGTCTGACATTGATGGAACCTGAGATCATATGGATTTAACTACGATCTTGATTGCACAGTGTGGCAAGCAACAATCCTAAAATACTATTTTAAAATCGCACAGTGTAAACAGGGGGGCTTTAGTCTGATTTAAATTCAGCGTGGTTACTTTTACCTTTCCACTGTATGTGACAAATGACTGCCGAAAACACTGAAAGGGTGTCAGAAAGGGGTTGCGCGTATTTATCTTATCCAGTTCGAGCTTTGGATGCATTACAGAAAATTAATTTATGCGACTACACCGCATGTGACACGCCGACCGGAAGTAATGTATTTCAGTGCGTTCTAATCAAACTGTGTGCAAAGTAAAAAGTATTAAGTCTTTTTTTGTTTCACTTTATCAGTAACACTCGAATACTTTAACGATTGATTACTGGTAAGTAAATTAATAACTATAAATATATTCGTAGATTAAAGGTTCTTGCACTGGATTGAGTTTCTTTCCCATGACAGATTTAGGGTTAATCTGCAATTTTATTACGACTGCCACCACTAGGGGGCGAACTCCCGACAGTTATATCTGTATGTTATGCACAATAGAAAGGCTGTTTAGCCTAAAAAAGAAAACATGTAGTGCAATTTTAGTCATTAGGAGAAGACTGGCTATATGTTGTGAATACCTGACATTAATCAAAATTAATGAAAGTTAAAAAGTTATAAACAAAATATGTTTAAGAGCTCTACATGTGTTGATCTTATGCTGTACTTTTTTTGTGCAATGTTTAATGTTCATAGTTGTTCATAACTATTAACATTTGGCTCTTACATGTTAAACTGCAATTGTTTTTAAATATTAAAAAAGAAATACTGGATACAAGAAGTGTGCATCTTTTTTGAAAATGCATGTTTTTAAATATGTTTATTTTTTAATATACTATAACAAAAATTGTATAAACACATAAAATTGTAGTTCTTTACCCAGTTAATAGAGATATACAGAATCTTAGGGCTGTCAAAAGACTAATCGTGATTTGTCACATACAAACTAAAAGTTTGTGTATGCGTATTATATTTCTGTGTATTGTGTGTAATTATTATGTATAAATACATAATATATAATATTTAAAAATATATAAATATATATAAAAAAAAATATATATATATATATAAAATGAGAGTGCGTAACCACCCACCTGTATTCCTCTGAAGAGCCCATGTGTGTGGATATGGTACTGTGTGTAGACCACAGGAGCTGCTGCAGACGGTTCAACATCATAACTTGAAGTGTGACTGGATATAAATTCACATAGAGCACACAATCAGACATATACTTTTAAATATAAAGGTGCTTTACGATGCTATAGCTTAACCATTTATTGCTAAATGGTTCCATAAAGAACCCTAAACATCTGAAGAGCCTTTCTGTTTGAATAAAGAAAAAAGTATTGGTGTAGGCAGAAATAAATTGATGAGCGCTATCAGTCATCTAAGGTCAAGTGTTTACACAGCTCATCAAACATAAAGTCTGCGCATTTGTTTCAAAATGCTGAGCGGCATCAGTGGACAGAAGAGTCCAAAACCGATTAAATTAGGGCATATGGTAGTCCCACATAGCCATAGGTCTGATACAATCTAAACTTGCCAAAAACTGCTCACCTAGACAGAAAGACCTGAATTGTAAATTTCAGGGAATGTAGAGAGCGATCATAAAGCAGGGTGACAGATACTGTAGTTGTACCTTAAAAGTCTGTACCTTTTAATGCTGGGTGTCAGCGGGCTGACGGGATTCCAGGTTCCACGATCCAACTGATAGAGATTATCACTGACAATGGAGAAAAGATCAATTACAGGTCATGTGACACAATATTCATTACTCATCTTAAAGTGGTCAAAAAATGATGTCCTGGAAGATGTTATTTAGGAATTTGCTTTAACATCACTACTTATTCAAATGTGGTTTCATTTTTGCTTTGTTTGTTGATGTGACTGTTGATTCACATCACTGTATTTGTTAAAGGAATCAGTTATACTGTGAAAACTGCTTACATACGCACATCACAGCACAGTTAACAGAGGTCACACAGCCACCTCAGACATGTTTTTGGCTTTAGAGTTGAGTGCCTGGCACAATGATGTAAGAGAGTGATGTCACACTGAATTCTGGGCATAATGGAAGGAGTTTAGGGAAGTGGTCTTGACTCATTTGCTGTTTGGCATTTCTGTCGGCTGATTTAGCAATTTAAAGGTCAAGAGCAGATTTTTAGTTAAATACTTGATTTAAAAACATTTAAAGTTTTGTGTGTTGTGTATAAAGTTATTAAAAAGTGTGTGACAAGCAAATTAGTAATTATTTCTTTCTATAAATATAAATATTTGAATTGTTATAGCATTATTATTATTATTTGTAGTAGTAATAGTATTTGGGTTGTTATTATTATTATTATTACTATTATTGTTGTTGTTATTATTATTTACTATTATTATTAATATTTGCTAATTATTTTTATTCATATTATTCTTGTTCTTACTCTCATTCTCATTCTTATTGATTTAATAGTAATTATGAGAGAGCAGTCTAGTTGACATTTCTCATGTCTGGTTGGCACATCGCTTCCCAAAATGTTTTCTGTTACAGCTCATGCAGTGTTTCGAAATGCAAGACACAGTTTTCAGGCCAGACCTTGTTGATGAAAAATATACTGGAATTTCCCTTTTCGCCGCTCTTGTAATCGTGTTTTCTTGCCAAAAACTGAAGGTTTGCAGGGTCACCAGAACACAGGTTGATAGGAATGAGCGAGTGTGTGTTTGTGTATCTTCTTGTGATGATTCCCAAAGGCATTCCGAGCTCCAGGCACCAGAACTGTGTTTATAATGAGGAGGGGGCAAAGTGGGAACGCTACATTCGGGTCTTATCAATTTTTGGTTCTCTCTGTTCTCTAAACAACATGAGAGAAGAAGGATTGCATGCTTTGCTACATCTTTTAGACCAATTAGCTATGGTTTTATTATAGTAAATGTGTATTCACCATGGATTCATTTGTAGTAAAACTATGGTTCATTTTGGTGAGGGAAGGAGCATAACACTTTTCCACCTTTCTTCATGTGAACTTTTCATTCGATCTTTATTTACTCTCCGTTAATATTAGCTGTATGCTGTTATGCTATAAAAACAAAAGGGGAAATTTAGCTCTTTTGTAAGAGACATGCTCCAGATGCACCATAAAAGTATTTCACTCTTCTTATTTTGAAACACGTCTCTCTTTATCTCTCTGTCCTTCTCCCCTCTCTCTGGGGAGAGCCAGGCGGAGAAGCGAAGAGGAATTCGGAGGAAACGGGCAGTAGATCACTGTGAGTGTATTTTGGCCTGCTGAGAGCTGCTGTGTAGTTCATAACCTTTATGCAGACGTACAGAGGATTTATTTCAGCCACGCAGACTGAATTCAATCACAAAGGAGGGTAATGCCAGCTATAACACCAAATACTTTAAGAGGTCTTATTTAAAGGGTGATAAAATAATATCTAGTGGATGATTGCTTTTAGAGTAAATAATGAATTTACTAGTGCATATACTGCATTTACTGAAAAAACACAAACTTTCCACTCAGAAACGTCCATTAACAATCTCCAAATAATTGATTATTCCTCAAATTCTGAATTTTCGACTGATCCCGGCTCAAACATAAGGGGCTCTAACATACACCCGGCGCAATGCAGCGCAATCCCTGCTGGAAAAAAACAGCATCAAACCAGCATGGACCAGCATGGGTATTATGCTGGTTTGATGCTGGTTTAGCTGGTGGTCACAGGCATGCCAGCACCAAAACACAACATATGCTGGTCTTGCTGGTATGACCAGCATGGGATGCTGGTGCTAATGCTGGTTTGGTGCTGGTTTAGCTGGTGCTAATGCTGGTGCTGGTTTAGCTGGTGTTCACTAGCAAACCAGCACTAAAACACAACATATTCTGGTCTTGCTGGTATGCTGTTTTTTTCAGCAGGGATGCATGACTCAACTGCTTCTTCGAGTTTCAACCCGGCGCAATTATCATTTTCAAGTTTGGCGCCACGTGTTGAATATTGCATATGTTTTTAAATGTTTTTTTTTTTTAATGCTACCCCACTGATTTTTTTGTAGATGATGACTCTGTGTCGGTGGATATGGTGAGATGAGAAACATTTTCAAAACTTTTCAAAGCACTCACGGCACTGTCTCCACACGTTTGTAAATTCTTTATCTCCTGTTTGTGGCAAATAAAGTATTTTTAGAGTACAAACCTTTTCTTGCATATTTGTAAATTATTTTTGAGATAACACAGACCATGTAGGCTATCCATACATTCACAGCAATTAAAAGTAGGGCTGGGTATCGATTCATTTGTTCCAAATCGATTGGATTTTGATTCACACGCTATCGATTCTCGGTTCAATTTTCGATTACGGTTCTCGGGACGGTTTTCATATTCGATTGTCGATTCAACTCAATGAATAGATTTAATATAAATACTATATTAACAAAAAAGAACAGTGAACAACAGCAGTTTACAAGTGGGTTATTAATAAAAAGAAATTAAAAGCCACAACACTATCGTTGTCGTCGTCATCTTGCTTTCGAAATCTAAAATGCTTCCATACCCCTGACTTTTTATGTGAAGGTGGCATCAACGTGGATGAAGCAACTGAAACAGCCATTTTAAGCACTGAATGAATTAATGACAGGCTTGCCTCTCGCTCCTATAGGTAACATCGCGCAAGGAAAAAAAGAGGGTCACATCTAGTGAAGAAGACTAGTAATTAGATTAAGGTTAATCTTACGTTCAATTTTTGCGGAAATAAATATGAAAAAATTTGATTCTGCTCTTTGAGAATCAATTTTTAATCAACCACGTAAAAAAAAACGATTAATCAAAAAAAAAATGTTGCCCAGCCCTAATTAAAAGCCTGCTAATTTTACTTCCATGACTAAAAGAAAATGACTTTTAAAGGTTTTTATACCAAAAAATAACAGTTTCAATACAAATGAAAACAAATTTTCTTTTAACATCAATCTTAAAGCAACACTAAAGAGTTTTTGCTCTTTGCTCCCCCTACAGGTTAGAAGCGTAATTGTTC
Source organism: Paramisgurnus dabryanus (assembly GCF_030506205.2). Classification (NCBI taxonomy): domain Eukaryota; kingdom Metazoa; phylum Chordata; class Actinopteri; order Cypriniformes; family Cobitidae; genus Paramisgurnus; species Paramisgurnus dabryanus. Next base: position 38,301,391 of record NC_133345.1, on the reverse strand, counting down.
ATTACCACTGTCGTAAATACTGCAGCATAGCTGGCTCAGATTGGATTGTAGGTCTGCCGTAAAGCAAGTTTTTGTAGTTTTCACTCGAACTACAGGACCACTACCCGACGGTTGGAAACTTCTTTACTGCGGTTTTGGCCGATAGAGAGCTGCAAAGCGAATGTGAAAGTGACATTCACCCTGTTTTGAGTGCGTGAACCACTAAAACTTTTTGGGAAACGTTATTTTTAGGTAAAAAAAACTCTTTAGTGTTGCTTTAAAATGGTGGTCTTCTTCCTCCGCTTAGTTTTTCAGTTTACAAATTTCGCCATCTAAATAGCAAATCGTTACGGCGCCCATTACTTCCATTATGAAAATAGGAACAACCCTTTTAGGTTGAGCGGTTGGCAAACAAACCATTTTTCCCAGTGTTAAATTAGCAAAAGTGGAATCGGACACACCCGTTTAGACCGTGTGCCGTGCGCTTTAGACAGTGTGCTTAGTTCGTTAAAATAGGGCCCAATGTCTGTTATAACACATACAGAGCTACTGAAAGAAGCTGCTCTGTGAAACAGCCAATCAGAGCAGAGCTCAGCATTATTATTCATGACCCTTTCAATTAAGTTATGTTAGACCGTTTCATTCTAAAGGCAAATAATAGGGTTGTAAATGGACATGTTACTATTTCTGGATAATTTTGCACTTAATAAAGCCACAAATCTTTAGAGAACAATTTAACACATTCAATGAATTCTTTGGCACCTTTAACAGAACTGAAAGTGCATTACTGTAAAATGGCTTTTGCTTGTTATTACAAACTGAATGATAAGGCAGATTCTTTTCTGTTTCAGCTGACAGCATAACACAGATCCTGCTGAAAAAGCTAAATTCGTACTAAATCTAGAACAGTATTTTTATTCAGCAGTCCTATTTTTGTAACTTCTTTGGGACGTTTTCTCTATGATGTAATGTATTGCTTTTACTGTTATTATTTCCTCCCTGCTTTGGTGAATATTATTTAGTTTCGATAATCGCCATAATTATTATGTAATCATATAAATCTTCATTAGCTCAATTATGTGCAATTTGTCATGTGTAAATATGAGAAACCATTGTAAAGTAAATACCTGTTAAATGCATTTCTCCAGAGCAACGTCTGACTCTCAGGAGGACTGTGGCACCCATAAACAGGCGGAGGGACGGAGTACTGCTGCTCACCTGTGTGTGTTTTTACAAAACAATTATAATACAACACACAAAAAACATACAGTTTGTGTATTATCCTCAAGCAAAGAAATGCAAATATTAAATAAGAAAAATTCATCACACTGTGATGACTCTTCAAAGACCTCATGCTTCGATATGAAATAAAGCGTTTTACAGGAGAACTAACAAAGAACTCTAATGGGAGTGTGGCCTCATTTTTACTGAGGTTATCCAAACATCTCAGGGCTCCCTGAGACCATAAAGCAGTCACCGCTAACTCTCAGGGCAATAGACGCAGAATCAATCCCCTGACACCTCTAAACCTCTTTCTCACAATCCACAATTCTGTTTCCTCCTGTTAACTGCCCAAATTTATACCAACATCATTTATATTAAACAAACTTTGAAACATGCATTTTGTTGTGTTTTGGAGTGTTTGAGGAAGAAAAGTGCATATTTACCACAACTGTGGATTTTAAATATGTGCTTCTTTCCTGGGCCATCATGTGAATGTGAGTGGAACGGGTTTAACTTCCAATTTAATCGTAAAACAGATTTGACTTAAAACTCATCACACAGGCTGAGCAAAAACTGTTCAGGTCATTGAAAAATAGTATATATACCCATGGTGCTTTGCGGAGACATAGGGTCCTCGTGTTTAAAGGAATGGTTGGGATATGGTGACATGTGATGTGCAGGTGTGTGACCATAACTGGGAGCTCCATCCAGTGCCACTGGACCATAACCTGAGAAATAGAGAAAGCAATAAAATAGACTGATATCAGGAGAAACTGGCTTCATCGGGTCAGATTTTGTGTCTCGTAAAATTGTCCTGTGCAGTCTGAATTTCTAGACTGCCCCTATGTGGTCGACCCTGATGGTTTCAATGAACAACATTTCCATTTTGATAAGAAACCTAATTATTGTTGCCACCGGCTGTGTTGCATGTAGTCTTATTAATATGTGTTTTCTAACAGGGTGTCCTCTTAACAGGTAACTTCTTTATTCTTCAAGCACTACAGCTAGAGAAGTGTGTTTAAGGATGCACCGATACCGATACTGGTATCGATACCACATTTTCTACTACTCGTTAAGTCCCCCGATACTTGGAATCGATACCACGGTCTGAGAAATGTCTATGTTTGAGCGGCGTGTAAGGGGTTAATTCCTCTTGTGTTGTCCAAAGAAGCAGAGTTTACAACAAACTGGAAAACTAGTCATTTGTTTTTTTGTTAAATTATATGACTAAAGCTAGCTGTTATCTCGTACTCGTATTCCAAAAAAGTGGTACCGGTGCATCCCTAGTTTAAACCATGTTAAAATATGTAAAATAAAAAATTTACATAGTATAAATATAGCAAACAAGCATCTTTAATATTGTATTGTAACATTGTAAAAATTAAATAAAGAAATCCATTAAATGCAATACAACAACACGCATTCCAGCATCACCTATACCTGCATGTCATGTTGGCATAATTAATGACATGTCCATAATAATAAATTATAGTAAGGACTGACATGGTGAATATATACTATCAGCATTTAAACACACCTACAATATACATTTGTGTTCAGATCCCTCAGCTTAAAAGTAAAGAGGCTTTTAAAGAGTGAAGAAAAGTCATGGTGCTATACAGTTATTACGCTGTAAACCTAATGCTGTCTTTACTTAAACAATCAAGTACAAAATACCTAACATTTGTGTTTTGGACAATTAACTTAAAAAGTTTTAACCTAAAAAATCCATAAACGTAAAAAATCCAAGTGTAATTAACTTAAAATTATGAGTACTAGATAGTCATAATTCATTTGCACCTGAATAATTTCTTTGTTGCTTTTTTTGGTCAGACAATAAGAAATCTTTGGGCCTTAAATAGTTATTAATTAATATTTTAATATTTTTTTATGTTGTTTTGTAGTAAAAGTAGTTTTCTGTCAATGCACCATTCAGGTGATCATTGTTTGCTTTGATAAACATGGACCCAGTTCAAAACAGCTTGTTTTTCTTTACAGCAGTGATGCGCATGTGCATTAGTGCATACACGCATGTCAAATATGCAGTCTGATGTGGAAATGTTTAGTCAATGATTGACACAATGATGATATTATATCGTATTGTACGCAACATGAAAATTTCAGTCTAAATAAGTGCTGAGTTAAATGAACTTATACCGTATATACACATGTTTTTGATGATTTCAGAATCACATGATGTATGACTGTTTTGTATTGGACTTGTTTGCACAGTTGCACTTGATGAAATAAATAAAAGCTCGCTAACAAGCCAACCAAGCTATAAGAAAGTTATTGATTGTTATACTGTCTCTATAAAAAGGTTGATTAACAAAACATTGTTAAAATAAAATATTCTTTCACAGGAAACTGCTTATTTAAGGATTTGATAAACATTTAAATCTCTTTACGTGATTTAAAGTGTCTTTAATTGTTTTTATTTGTTAATTCCCTAAAACCATACGTTTACTGTCTGTTTGGATTTTAAAATTTTATTTACTAAAACAATTGTACTTTTTCAGTTGAATAATGCTATATTTTACTAATAAAAATGTATATTTAATGTATTCATTTATTCAAAGTTAGGATTATTTGTATAAACAAAAATCTAAAAATATCTTTGGAGAGTAAAAAGGGAACTTTTATGACTAACTATGACTAACTTAACAAATAAACACACCCACACACGCGCATTTACCGTATTTGAAATACCACTCTGAGATTTTATAATTTCTTTGAACACAAACTTATAACAGGAAGATATACTGTAAAATTTAAATCGATTTAAAATACAATTAATTTAAACTTTCTTGCTATAAATTATATAAATAAAGTTGAATTAGCTTAAGTTATTTCAATTTTATTTTTCATGATTTAGAGCAACTCCTCACAATAGTCTAAAAAGTTGAAATGTAATTTTAATTTCAAATTGATTAAACTTAAAAATGTAAGTGCAACAAGAAATGTGACCCATGACAAGACAAAAAAAGGGGCAACTTTCTCACCCTGGTTGCGTGGTACAGGAGGACTCTCCATACAGCCTGGCATGTAGGGTGCACTAGAAAACATCCTGTTGTTGCTGGAGGTAGAATCAGTAAAAGCCCCGTGCATGCCTCCGGTTCCTGTGAGCTGGCCTGAGAAGTGCACAGTGAAGGCCCCTACACTACAGTGCGGATCCTCGTGAGGCTCCACGGGGCCCCAGACCGGCTCCTGCTTGACGAACGAATGTGTGGGAAGAGATCCGTACGGGGTGCCTGTGTGAAAGTCCAACATCGGCCCCCACTGCGGAGCTCCGCTGACAGGCAGTGAACAGTTGGTGTTCCCCCCAGGAAGCGTCGGGACCGCCGGTAAAAGGGCGTTTAGGTCTCTGACGTCCGTTCCCATCAGGCCACACGATTCTGTCAGCATTTTAAGTTCCAACACACTCAAATAAATATCAACTCTTCAAGACGACGAAGAGATCTCCTGTGCTGATAACTAAAATAAATCTCAGCGGAAGAGTACTTTGAGAGGCCTTCTGCCCCTTAAGATATACTACAAGGGGTCCAACTGAGCAGATTTTAAGACTTGGTCTGCTCCTGAGATCGGTGGTGATGGGCGATGCGGTGGGAGGCGCTGGTGAGGGGTAAGACATGTACAGCAATCATGAGAGTTTGAGGTAGGAGTACATTTCTCTGGGTATGTTGGCTTTAAAAACACCTCATTATGTCTGGAGGAGGAGTCAGAGGGGGTGTGAATCAAAATCACTTAAAAATCACTTACTCATCTATTACTTGAACAGCACTTTCCAACAACGTCTGACTAATGTTTTGTTGTGAATATGTGTACATATGTGTGGGTGTCAGTAGTCCTGTGGGTATCTGGCCTTCTGTTCACACCAACATTTCTTTATTGTGTGTTGCTTTATTGTGCATGCATACAGATATGGTTGGTAGTTGGTGGTGAGATGTGATGTGATGTTTTGCCAACAATATTTCTTTTGATTTATAATGTTTGTTTTCTCATACACTTTGGTAATGTCAGTAATGATCATAAACTAAAATCATTTTGTTATGATAACCATTAAAATGATTTAAATTTTTATGGAGACTTGTTAAAGAAAGCTGGATTGATTTGACTTGATTCTTTTTTGTTTGTTTTGTTAACTTGTATGGCTGAAGTGTTGACAGCGTGGAAAGTATATATAAGTGCTATCTGAAGAATTTGTGTTGTCAAAGTCGAGACTCAATTAATATGATGGATGTGTGTGCGCTTGCGATTAAGCAACATTTGTGCAATACCAGCAGAATCTGTAGGCTGTTTGGGAACATGACACATTTAAATGAAAGAACAAAAACATAAGACAAGATGATTTGTGAAAAATCTGTATTTAATTTTATATATATAGTATTCTGTATTTATACAGTTTTTAGTGTAGGTTTCACTTACATTCACTGTTTAAGCACAAATTATTAGGTCTGGTTACATAAAGAACCTTCAACATCTTGTTCTCACAAAAGGTTCTTTACAGGTGATGCTTTTAAGGACCTTTGACTGAATAGTTCTGCCAGGAACCAAAAGTCTCTTCTATGGTAGTGGTCTTCAACCATTTTCTGGCCAAGGACCTCTTAATGGATAGAGAGGAGGTGCAGGGAGCCCCAGATCATGTATCAAATAATGATTGGGTTTATTATGATTCATTACAAAATATTAAATAATCATTTTTGGTATACAGGGTCACATAGTGTTTAAGGTCACATAACACACACTGTTTCTGCTTATGTTATGTTAATCTTGAGTACCTATTAAGTAGTATTACATCCTTCATATATCCAAAGCGTCTTTAGTTTTACCAGATTTATGAAAGACAGATCAGCTTCCAAATAAATCTGAACACCTGGAGGCCGCCCATATAAGGACTTCCACTGTACCTTCTGCACTGAAATTACCACTAAAAGAAATAAAGCAAGATTGTTATGCATTAATCTTTCATTTTTCCAAAATAAAAAATCTGAAACTTGTACAAACTCTGATGAAGTGCATTCGGTACAGAAATACTCACACAGTCATACGTCCTTTGACACTTTGCCTATGTTTAGCATGAGGAATCTGACTCTTAAACTGTGTTAAAGGGGCCATGTGTCACAAGACTTTTTTAATATGTCAAATAAATCTTTGGTTTCCTCAGAGCACATATATGAAGTTTTAGCTAAAAATATCATATAGATAATTTATTATAGCATGTTAAAATTGACACTTTGTAGGTGTAAGCAAAAATGTGGCGTTTTGGGTGTGTCCTTTAAAATGCAAATGAGCTGATAAAATTCAAACACTGATCACAATGAAGTGGTTTGTTGAAATTGAAACGCTGTCAATTCTCTCTCTCTCTCTCTCTCTCTCTCTCTCTCTCTCTCTCTCTCTCTCTCTCTCTCTCTCTCTCTCTCTCTCTCTCTCTCTCTCTCTCTCTCTCTCTCTCTCTCTCTCTCTCTCTCTCTCTCTCTCTCTCTCTCTCTCCACTAAATGGCAGTGCTGTGGTTAGGAAGTGCAGATTAAGGGGCGGTATTATTATAATAAGAGCTCCTTATGACATCATAAGGAGAGCCAAATTTCAATTAACCAAATTTTTCACATGCTTGCAGAGACTGGTTTTCCAAAACTAAGTTACTGGGTTGATCTTTTTTCTTTTTCACATTTTCTAGGTTGGTAGAAGCCCCTTTAATAAGTCAGAATGCATGAAATAGCTTTAACTCCCCAGCCCTTTAACATACTAAATAACATTTTTTTATTTTACTGAATAAACTGGGAATGTTATGCTTTTCATTTTTTAATCAAGTTAAAATTTTTATTTCCTATTTTCCTAATTTTAGTTTGATGCCTAATTGTATTATTTCATTCATTTTAATTTTCCCATAATTCATTTATTTTGCTTTATTTTGCTAAAAATTGCTGCTTTACTTTAAAAACACCTTGTCCTGTTTAATTTAAAAATATTTCATTGACATCATTTTGTCTTAAGATGCACATCAGTAGTGTTTTTGTAAGGTATGTTTGTAAAAACTTCTTAAATGACATAATATTAATAAGGCCTTGTTCTGGATTAACCTATACCATGTCCCGGGAACCGCCCCTAAGTGTTATATTTTCACTATATATGATGTCAGTTGTCAATAACATTTCTTTTAAGATGCAGTTGCCCTCCTGGAACCAATTACTCAAGATATGTCTCAATTTGTCCTGGGCTTGAGTTCAGGATCAGTCAAACAATGATGTTAGGATGAAGGTCCAGTAGCCTAAGAGCCACATCTTTAGCTCTTCACCACGAACATCTGGAGAGTCTGAAAATGTGAAGACAACTCAGGAGGATGTGTATGAGAATGCAGAGCGTCTGATTCATCCATCCATTCATCATCTGGTAACAGCAAAGAAATGGGGAATTCCTTGCTGTAGCTTAAATATTTCCTAATAATCATGTCAAATAAACAATCTTGATCACTAGATAACAAACCTTTTCTACATTTATATGGCACATTATTACAAGGTGATCTTAAATGCTTAATTTTGATTGGTCAGAGGTAATTTTTGATTTTAATAAGAATGTATGTTTAATAAAATCCTTTTTTATTTTATTAATAAAAATAATAATAAAACACAAAGCATTCGTTTTAAGGTACATTAATTAAGGTTTGTTTTACAGCGTAAGTATATCATGTCATCTGTGTTTTTTGTTTTGTTTAATAATTAATCATTTAAATAATGTTTTTTATAAACATCCATAAATATCCAAGCTCAAACTAAACGCTACAGATGCTGAAAGTCACTGTTCGATATTGCATGTTTTTGACCAATAAATATACACTTGCATCACAAATAGTTTGTGTTGTGCTTTTTAGACCCCACTCTGAAGAAGGAGCTTATTTAGACCCAACAAAATGCGTTCCTGAACTAAAATCGTTCCCAGTTCTTGTACACGATAGTCTTCCGAGGAATAGTTCCAGAACTATGAAATAGCCCAATATGAGAACCAAGTGGAGTGAGTTTTTAATGGGGTTTTTTCTTGAACCAACTGAATGATATACCCGACTCAGCTTATGGAAATGATTTTCTGAAGTCACTGTTACAATCAATCCAAACCACTTATTTTTCCAAGTTGCTGTTTTTGTAAACGACTAGGCACTTAAAGGGACAAATTGTTAAATGTTAACCTATTTGGTAGGCTAGACACCCTTTAGACAGGACTATCTAGCATGATGTCTTATTGCTTCAATATATATAGGTGTACAGTTCTGTGCAAAAGTCTTAAGCCACCATGCCAGATTTAGATTTGTTCCTTTTGCAATATTATAGTGATCATATATATTGTTTCTCAGTCTCTTTAATAAAATACAACCAGAAAATACAGGAAATGTGTATGTAGTATTAAAAACTGTATAAAAGTATAAGCTGAAGTGTCAAGTATTTAGGTTAAACTCCCCTTCCACTTGACTGCAGGATGTTTTAAACCTAAATAAAATTAAATCCTCATAGTTTTAAAGAAATTAGTCTTTTTACGTCATTCTGCTGCTCAAAAGATGTGTTTAGTGCCAAGAGAGGTAACACTAAACACTGATGATGCCTAAAGAAGACATTTATTTATTTTTATTTTGTGTACATATTTTCTGGTTTTATATGTTAATAAAATAGTTGAAAAATAAATATGGATGGACATTAAAACTAAAACAACAAGTCTGGTGTTTTGCACAGTACTGTAGCTGTTGGGAATAATAGTGAAAGGCTATTCAGAGGTCATTTAAAAGACATTCGTCTGTCTACACAGCAAATAAAATGACACAATTCATTGAAAGTCAATGAAACTCATAACAACATCTATCAAGTGTTGCTCAAGTGAAGATTAAATGCTGAAACCAAGGGTTTTAAATAAAGAAAAAAGACCTACACTGATATTTATGACTTCAATAAAATTTTATGCTCACATAACATACACTCACAGAGGGTTAACTTAAAAATATGAGTGGGTCAGAAAGTTAACAGCTGACATGTTATAAATATGTGACGAAGAAATGTGATTTCACACAAATCCTTGTACATATTTCTGTGGATGAAACACAGTGAAGATGTGCAAAAACATTAAAGAGGTAATAACTCAACACTGTCAGGACATCCGAACTTCAAAGTGCCATGCAGAAAAGCAGTGAAGAGTGAAATTGCAAAGTTTTTAGAAATGTTTGTTTAAGAGAGTCTTTTGTTAAAGGTGGCGCTCAGAGGCATAAATATTACAACATCACTAAAATCAGCATCACATGTTACACTTACAATAAGGATTACATTGTGATGTATTGTAACCAAGGAAATACCCTTTTCCATAACAGGGAAGACAGCTTTCAAAAAAAGAGAAAGAAATTAAATTTAAGGAAGTGTTCAAGCTCCATAGAATAAGGATTGCGTCAGCAAAACGTCAACAAATAACTGTGAAATTGTCAGAAAAATCATTTTATTAAAATATATATATATATAAAATTAAAGATTTTTGCACATTTTACAATTACTACATAAACATTATTGTGTCGAGCTTTTTAAAACTCTTTAAAGTAATATTTCTGAGCTATAACAGGGTAAGAATGTCAAAGAGCTTTGTATAGATTGGTTTCTTTTTGACATGACCATTTTAACAAGAACCCAGTCCACCCATGCAATGGCACAGTTATGCTTTCAAAATCACTTAGAGCCCCTTAGTAACTAGAAGTTTACTTGTTAATAATGATACTGACTGTAATATATTAAATGAATCTACACTGTAATGAGTGAAAGTTGGACTAACTTAAAAAAATTACTTCAATTGGTAAAGCCTGAAAATGTGAAGTTTTTTCAACATTAATTTCTTACTTCTTTATAGGTGTTAAAAATTCAAGTACTCAAGATTCAACACTTTGAATGCATGATAGCTTTGTGAAATAAACAGATTTCTCACTCTAAAAATTTTTTAACAATAAGTTAAATGGTTGCCTTAAACTTTTGAGTTAATTCAACTTAAAAGTATTAGTACACTCAAAAAAGTTTTGTAAACAATTGTTGTGTCAAGTAATATTTTTAGTATTATATTATATTAAATGTTTTTATATTAAGACAAATAAGATAAATTACTTTTTTGAGTTAAACCAAAATTTTTGTATGTTCTTTTCATAAAGCTATGATATGGCTTCAAAAGTCATGTCTACTACAGTGCTTTTACACTTTTTGTCATTTTTAAAGTAAGACAAACTCAACATTCATTTCCAATATATGGAAAAGACCATGCAGTGAAAACATTTTGATAAACAGTAAATTAACAGTAATTAATGTGAGTGCATGAAAAGGCCAAAAGATTACAAATCAGATGTGTTACAGTAAAGACATCAACATCTTCGCCCCCTTCCTCACACACCCACTACACAGTAGAGTATGAGACACTCCATAGGAACTCTAAAATGTCACCAGGAACACATCGTGTATTTCATCACTAAACATCCTGAACAGACACAGAAATTCAATTTACAAAAATTACATGATTATTAAAGTTGTTTAACTTGATTTTTAAGATACATTGCTTAATACATTTATTAGACCATCTTCCTATTTGTCCTAAAGACCGCATGGTGAAGTGCTCATCAGAGAGTTCAAGGGAGGTCAGAGGACTTTTTAAAAGAGTTCATACTAATAAGGCAACAGGCCCTGATTATGTGTAAGCATTTCTTTTGAAAACAAAGGAACTTACACCAGCTTGGGGCCCTGTTTTTCAAAGGTCAGTTGACTCTTATACCTATACAGTTTCATGTCTTAGCTCCTATAAAAAAAACTGTTTCTCAATAAAGCAATGATTAGTCTTGACTTCTAATTAAGTGTTTGGAAAAGCTTATGGTGTGGAAACTAAAGTCCAATATTAAAGGACAGTTAGACCTATATCAGTTTGCCTATAAAGACAATCGGGGCACTGATGATGCTATACTAACCATATTAGATTTTATTCTTAAAAGATATATATTTTAAACTTTATAGGGCGTGTTCGAAAGTTTCGCGAGACAGACTGCGTCACACACTGTGAGTTTTTTTGCCATATGAACTCTTGAGCAAGCGATGACAAAACCTAGTGTAAGTTAAACCATACAAACAGCACGTCATCTGCACATTTCCATATCATTTCCCCACAACTAAACAGACTGAAGAGCATAATGTAAGGACGTCTTGCATTTATACACAAATCCGGACACCACACTAATGTGTAGAAAATACATTCAAATAAAAACGGGATTGTATTTTATTTAAATCTTTATTTAAATAAAAGAATAAAGTTTGATTTTAAAGAAACATGTATTATATATTTTAATAAATGTAGAGTTGATTTGCACAAACAGATAAGTTCCATATGAAATTCTAAAATGATCATTTTTATTAAGCTCCTGTTTATGTTTTCAGTAATTGCATTTTAATGGCAATGAAAATAACCTATTCATATAAAAACATGACAACAAACAGACACACACATTATTTTTTGTTTACTGTTTGCATGTTTAAAGGCAGACGCTGACAAGTTTGTGTTGTGAACATGAAAATAAATACAGAGTTAACCGTCAGAAAACATCTGTGTGTGTGTTTGAGATTTTTTCTCAAATGAAACGTTATGTGATGTTAATGTACCCATTGCAGGACTGAGATAGGCTGCTTTACTTATATATTAGCAGAACAATGAGACTTTTGTGAAAACCCTCCAAGTAGTCTCAAATTCAGTGCTTTTGCGCTACTTCTTTATCAGATCGGAAGTAACGAGTAACTAACTACTTGAGTAGTTTTTTCATCTAATACTTTTTAACTCTTACTCAAGTAAATAATTAGATTTGATACTCTTACTTTTACTGGAGTACATTTTTGTATAAGTACTAAATACAGATTTTGGGTACTCTTGATTTACATTCTATACAAACGATTGTATAAGCAGTCATTCCAGCACTTTTTTCAGCATTTTCTGATGATACTGCAATTTTGGGACATATGGACATGGATACTGATATTTGTGGTTATAGTTTGAAGAGAATAAAATGTTTATACAATGGTGTGATGACTATCATCTCATTGTAAATACTAAGTATAAGCTGGTGTGTGGTGAGCGTTCTGGCGCAATATGGCTGCCGACGCATCATCCAGGTGGATGCTGCACATTGGTGGTGGTTGAGGAGATTCCCCCGTTCATATGTAAAGCGCTTTGAGTACTGAGAAAAGCGCTATATAAAATGTAAGCAATTTAAAAAAAAAATTATATATACATTAACAAAATAAATTATTTTTTGGAACCGGAATCATTCTCCATTGCTGGTCCAGAACACTTGTATTAGGTTATTTCTTACAAATACTTGGGTGTACATATTGATTGTAATCTGTCTTGGAGTATAAGTTATATATGTACTAGGATCCAACAGAGACTGTACTTCTGGCAAAGACTGAGAGTGTTTGGGGTTGATCAGAGGGTACTGATGTTATTTTATCAAGCTGTGATTGAGAGTGTGTTACACTATAATTGTACACTCTTAAGAAAAATGGTTCTATATAGTACCAAAAAAGGGTTCTTCAGCTTGTAACAATAGCAGCACCCTTTTTGGTTCTATATAGAACCTTGCCTTAAAAAGTGCTACATAGAACCTCAGTGGTGCTATAAAGAACCCTTTCATTTAACAGCAATCAGGAGGATTATTTTTGTTTATAATTTAGTTTTTTTATTTATAGCACTTTATAAGGTTTAACAGTTTAAAAACAGAACTTCAAGACATCAGAAAAAATTGGGGTCATATTTACCCCAAAGACGAGATTATTAAATATTTTTTACATACCTTCAGAAGAACCGATTCAAGCCCAGTTTTTTAATAGATAGATACATTTTTTTAGGAAAAGTCACAAAATGTTATATCTCAAAGATAAAGGGAACCACTTTTTTAACTAATGAAATGTCGATTGTGGTTATATAGACCCCAAGGACCAATTGGGGGTATAGTTTAAATAACAAATACACAGATTGTGATAGGGGTGAGGGAGTCCTTCCCTTCCAAATTCTCTTTGAGAAGCCCATATAAACATGCAAATAAAATTATAGCAGACCCCTCCCATGTCCTGTACCTTGAATATGAACTACTCCCTTCAGGTAGACGCTATAGGGTCCCTGTTAAATATAGGAAAAGATACCTAAATAGGTATAAGAATTCTTTCATTCCTTTATCAGTACATCTCCTAAATTCAGAATGTAATGCAGTGTTTGTTATTGTACTATAATTGGATGTTTATGTGGCAGCCTTTTGTCCAAGACAAATTTCCTTCAGGACCAATAAAGTAATCTTGCAACTGTAAACTTGCATCTTTCCCATGGAGCAAAATTGCTTATCTAACAAAGTTGCATGTTGATCATGGATGTCAAGTTCAAATCAGATATTTTTTAGCTTGTTACAGTCAAATTTATTTTAGGCTGGAAATTATATTTCATTTCACATTCTGCAATTCATGTTTTATTTCATCATAAAGATGTGACTCATTCCAGAAACAAATGGACAATTTCCAGAAAGACATGTTCTGTTTTCCTAACTAACAGCAGCATTGTCACTTTCATCATCAGACAGAGATTTTTATCGACATACTAATCCAAATGTCTCACTTTTAAGTCATGTTTCATTTGACACATACTATACACACCCTTTACAGTACTATCTGATGCTAATGTAACTCTGACCTGTCACATATTGCTAATAATATCATCTGTCATTCTCTAAAATCTCATTTTCTAGTGGGCATTTGTCCTACTGTACTTGGTCATAGACTACATTCCAGCAAAGCCCACTTATTTCACTCGACGCCTAGAAGACCAAGTCACCAAGTGTGTTTGACTCATTGAAGCGTGGCGCTTTCTGATGAGGTCACTGACCTTGCTGATAGAGGAGAACAGTCCTGATACAGGGAGGTGAGGAAGGAGGTAAACAGACTGTGGGAACCAGCATGTGGACTGATCTGTTCATTCATTTATTAAAAACGCATTTCTAAGAATTAAAAAATTGAATATATCCAACCGTCCTGTTTAATCTGATTTTGTGGCCTTAAAAGATGCTACTGAAAATTGATTTGAAGTAAAGAACTATGAAATGGTTATAGATGTTGACTCTTTCTTTCTCACTCATGGTCAGTATGTACAGCCGCTCCCTGTGACTCAATGTGAGTAGACAACCACACAAACCCAAAATCATCACATTGAAACTATTTCTTGATTTCAAAAACATCAGTTTGAAAAGCCCCTGTATTACATACTTGTACACTTGTTTTTATCTGTTGACTTAGTTGTTTTGATTTAACTGTACTTTATTAAATGAATAAATCCAATTTTTTATAGTTGGAAACGTGGTGTTAAACGTTTTGAACTCGTCCACTTTCAACCATATTAAAGAAATGTATTCTTACCAGATTGTAGATGCTTATGTGGTCAAATGCGTTCAAACAGCCACAAAAGCCCACCTTTTCTCTAAGCTTAAAGGGGTCATATGACGTTGCTAGAAAGAACGTTATTTGGTGTATTAGGTGTAATGCAATTGTGTTCACATAGTTTTCAGTTTAAAAACAACCTGATCTCACAAAAATCTATATAGTCATGAACAATTTGATCACTTTACCCTGTGTCCATGTCATGGAATTCAGCTTTTTTGTGTGACAGGAGCACGGATTCTTTTCCGTGTCACTCCCACGGATTTCTCGTGTCATTTTATGTGTTGTTTTCACATAGTTTTTTCCTATTTTCTTACCATTGTCGCTTGGGTTGGTAACAGCTGGTAACACCCCTAAGACAAAGGAAAAGATAAAATCGCATCTTATGACCCCTTTAAGATTTCTACCCATTCCTTAGAAAAAGTTGCTCGCAGCAGCTTTGTGAATAGGTTTTAGGAGGAAATTCTTAAGGACTGCTATTTAGGACAACTATATGAAATGTTTTGTGAATACGAGCCCTGGTCACGTCACAGTAGAATGTCAAAATGTTTTCCATTTTAATTTTTAATAAGGAACAGCAAACTTGTCATCAATATCTACATACATCTCAATAATAACAGATATCATGTAAAATAGCAACAGAATCTTCAGCCATATGTGCACAGATTAAGGAAGGAAAAAGGAAGTTGACACTTCCAATGTACTTTTTTTATCCAGCTTTAAAAAGAAAAGATTAATCTTCCATATCCAGGGCTATCTGGAGAAAAATGTTAAGAGAAACCCCCAGAAATAATATCCAGGGAGTGAGCAATACAATTGCCTTGACCTCTGGGATATACATAAATCCCTGGATAAGGTATACAAGGAAATGTCAAGGTGGTCCCATATTGACTTTCAAAACGTACTCGCATCATGACTTTCACTATATCACCCTTACTGTTTAGTGTGTTCAAGGTCAGGCTGGCTTTAATCTTTTAATTGTAAGATTTACCACTGAAAGAGTAGACATTATGATAGACCTTGTTTAAAACCTATTGAATTATGTGAGTCATAAACTCTAAACTCTGAATGACCCGTTGACTGCAGATACCATACACTTGAATTCTCTATTATGAGTTCCTGTCTGTGGACGTGGCTAAGAAAGTGTGCCAGAAAGATATGACTGCATTTATCAAAGAAAACAAGTGTTATATACCATTATAGCTTGGTTATAATTCTTTACGTCAATAAAGTTTTATTTGTTGTTAAAAAAGCGAGTTTTATAATATTTTTATTATTTGAATTTACCTATATGTACAGATATATCGGGGGTATACATTTGAGGTGCTGTCATTGGCCCTAGGTTTACCAAGCAATGTCTAAGTTTGTAGTGAAGTTTATTTAGTTACATCACAGAACTCTGATAAAGATTTTAATCAAGTCTGTCTATGAAGAAAATGAATGGGAAAATACAGAAGTAAATAAATACTATCAATACAAAGATATTCCCATGGCAACCAGATTTATTGCAAGCTTCATTTTTGCACATAAGCACTGCATTCAAATTAAATAATAAAAAAAAATTCTCACAGCATGCTGAAAGGCAACAGCATGGTCCATTTCAGTTCTTGGGATGTTTGAGTCCGAAATCGCATACTGTCTTGAGTAGGTATTTAGTTGAACCATTAAAAACTTAAAGGAACAGTATGTAAGAAATGTATATCAATTAATCATAAAATGACCCTGATATGTCACTAGACATTAAGAAATCATTTTCATTTCAAATACTTATATCACAACAGTAGTCTTGCAGGGATATAGTTGCAGCCCTCAGCTGATGTTTATGTTGTCATGTTGTGTATTGGCCACCAGTTGTGTGATTGCAGTACCAGTTTTAGCCACAAGTTTTGTGATTGCAATATCAGTTTTCCCTCAATCCTACATACTGTTCCTTTAACGGCCAGCCCTTCCTACAGGCGTTGGTTGCAAAGGTGGTCAAGCCTTGTTCACATCTTTGCATGCTTAAAAAAACAAATTCACACAAAATTATATAATGTCTGCACTGACGAGTATAATATGTCTTGTAAGTGAACAGTTGAAAAATAAAACGCATGTGTAATAGTATGTTGGATGATTTGAATCAGGGGCGTCGCTAGACTCCTTTTACTGGGGCACGTGCCCCAGTGTAAATCTTTTGTGCCCCGGTGTAAATCTCAAGTTTAAATTTTAGCAGTTAACTAGTGTATTCCTTTACAAAGACAATCGCGGAAAAAAACGGATCTTTATGCAAAGTAGTTACCCAATTTAGGCTTGTAAAGGCGACAAAGCAGTCGCATTGACGCGTGCACGCATGTATCCATGGCCGCGCGCGTTTGCGTTCACCGCGCACAACCGCATTCAAAAGGTGACGCCACGCGAGTGCTTATGAAAGCATAACGAAACTAAAGTAAGTTTCTAAATAATAATGCTAATCTTCTGTAGATGTACATCAGAAATGTTTTGTGCAAAGCAGGGAAAGGGAAGAAGAAACGAGAGATGATGAGTTTAAGGGAGGTAAGACAAACTACATCCTGACCCTGTCAGGTCTCAAACAGAGGAAAAATCTCAGGAAAACCTCTGTCAAGTCTATAGAATTGCATCGTTGCTGAGAAAATCAACAGATGTATGTGAAATACTGTTCTGTATTTTGAGATATGAAATTAATATTTCGTTTACTAATATTTAACTCTAGGACACTAACTTACATAACAGTTAGCAGTAACTATGACTGAGATTATTTAGTATAGCAGTCATAAAATGACTGGTTTCTTAAAATATTCTAAAAATAAGTTAATAATCATTGCTATCATTGTATGATGTAGAAAATATTTCTCTGCTATCATTATTTCCAAACATTTTATGCCATTTATGCTTTCGAACATGTTAATAATGGTATGATGAAGATTACACTTGTGTATATGTATCTTTCGAAGTAACTGTTGCACTAGAATAGTGGGTTAAGCAAATTACATTGTATAGAAGTGTTGCACACTTCTCGCACACAGCAGGCTTTCAAAAAAAAAGTCAGCAAAAAATTGGGGGCCTGTGCCCCAGTAGAGCTTTATGTCTAGCAACCCCCTGATTTGAATGATAAACATTTGTAACTATGATAAGGCTCGTGACTTCTCTTCCAAGGGGCTCGAGTTTTAAAATATGTGTTCAGAGTGTCATGTGTGTTTCTCGTCATTTCAAAATATGTGTTTGTTGCGTCATGTGATCCTATGTGCTTCATGCGTCTTGTCAAAATATGTGCCTGCTGCACACGCGTCAAAAGGGTTTATGAAAATTTTGGAAGGGCAAGTAAAAATTTGAACCACGACCGCTTTGCCTGGGTCTCATTTATAAAGCGTGCGCCAGTTCCCACGCAAAGGTTGCGATCTATAAAAAAAACAAACCTAATGGGAGAATGGGCTTGCAGGGTGGGATCTGATGATTTATGTATGCACACTTACAGGTGATCTGTGATTTTTTAAAGGGAACATTGCTTTGTTTTATAAGTCCTAATATTTTTTTGGCTTTTGTGCATACATAGACTTTTAGTAAGGATCCTACGCACAGTTTTATAAATGAGCAGAAAAATCCTTTGCTTTGAGCCCTGACACACAACGATTTATTAATAAAATGAAAACTGAGTAATCTAGACATGACAATTTACTGAAAATAATAAATACAGAATAGTGCTTCCAGAGGGGCCCATTTTCATGATCTTTGCTTAGGGCCCCACAAGCCCACTAGCCGGCCCTGTATAGCCTCATGGGATAGAGAAGCATTTATCTAATGCACACTTCAGAATCTAGCCGAAAGTAGTAGGTCATCCGAGTACTATTCGCCTACTCTAATTAAACATACTTTGGTTTTGGACATACTTATTTTGTCACATACTGTACTGTGCAGTTTCCCTTTATTTCAGTTTGTGTATTTGATCTTTATATGATGATATTTTATATAATTTTTTTAATTATTAAGCCATGTCTTCTGTTTAGTTTGAAAGATCGTTTATTTGTCATTGTATTTTGTATTCTTCAATTTTGCATATAATTAAAAAAAAGCGGTCCCTTTAAGTCTTTGACCCGGAAGTACGTCAGCATTACCGGCAAGTGAACGGATTCTCTTCCGGCCTCTGAAGACAGGCTGCGAGCGTGGATTTTAATCTGGGCTCAAAAAAACATCAAAATGAGCGTCCCCGCATTCATTGACATAACAGAAGAGGATCAGGTATTTTTAACCGCTTACAGAAACCGCATCTGCGTCGTTGTATACAGATTTCAGTAATGAAACATGACCATATGTTTGATCGTGCTGTTAGATGCTAACACGAATTAGCCATTAGCCGCGCTCAGTACTAACAATGAACTGATACCGTTATGAGATAACAACTGACTGAATGCTTTTACATGTTTAATAAGACGTTTAGTGCAAAGCTTTATTAACTACAGAGTTCTTATTAGATTCGTGCCTGTCAGCAGGATCTTGTCCTTACAAGAGTCATAAAACATTGTTGTTAACGTTAAAGACGACTCTTAACATGCTGTAAATGATATCATGGTTTTACTGTCATTTCTAGACACTGTGTGGATTGTGTTTGGTGCATTGTTGCAAAGCAGCGTTACATAAAATTCATTTTACACCAAACAGTAGAGACATAAAGAAAACAGAAATAACACAAAACAGGAAAACTATGGGAAAACACATGGTATTGGTGACGTCACTGTAATTTTGTCGCTTTTTGTAGGCATTAGAACTCCGGGCCTATCTGAAGTCTAAAGGAGCTGAGATCTCGGAGGAAAACTCTGATGGCGGCCTGCATGTCGATCTGGCACAGATCATCGAAGCGTGTGATGTCTGTCTGAAAGATGATGACAAAGGTATGAAATGCCTAAATTGACTTAATAAACGACCTTTTTATGAATAATATGCTGATAAAATGTCTCTTGACGTTCTCCTCAGATGTTGAGAGCGTGATGAACAGCATCGTATCTCTGTTGCTGATTCTGGAGACTGAGAAACAGGAGGCTCTCATTGAGAGTTTATGTGAGAAGCTGGTGAAGTTTCGGGAAGGTGAACGTCCTTCTCTCAGGATGCAGCTGTGAGTGCCATCTGTTTTCTTCATTTCGGCTTTTGTGCTTGTATTTTTCACTGTATTGTTGACATGATTAGAGTCTCTTTAACTTGTCAGTCTTGTTGGTTAGTTTGTTTGTTCATGTGCTTTTGTTTTTGTTCAGCTTGAGCAATCTGTTCCACGGTATGGATGAAAACACACCAGTGAGGCACACCGTGTACTGCAGTCTGATTAAAGTGGCAGCCACCTGCAATGCCATTGCTTTCATGCCTACAGACCTTGACCAGGTATGACAATCACAGTGATGCTATGAAACACTTCAAAAGCGCCGTCCTAGCTTATCTTTTTCGATATCCTAATTTTTCCTCTTTGCAATTGAAGAGCTCAGATGCAAAAACTTCCAACATCACCCCTTTCAAAAATTAGATGATGATAATGCCCTGTTCTTGGCACATATTATACGTAGGGCTGTAACAATTAATCGTGTGTCCCATTAAAAATGCCTGTCTGAAATCGATTCTGAATCGCAAGGCTGTGATTCTTTGTTTCATGCACAGCTTGTGCGTGTACTACGGCATTTGATCAGTAGGAAGTCCTTATCAATCTAAAATCATTGAGTCGGAGTCGTTTATAACGTGCATTTAAAAAAGTTTAAAAAAAAATCATTCAAAAGATTCTTTATTATCATGAATATACCTGAAATAATTTGAAGAACAGCGATATAAATATTCTTATAGACATTTCCTGGAATAGCGTTTGTAATGCTACTTCTTCTGGGGCACAAAGGGAGGTCCTGCACGAGAACGCCCCCTGGCTTTGGGATGTGTTGGGATTTCACCGTAATTCATTAAAATTCATTGATTGAGAAAACACACGTTTGCACGATTAATCGTTACAGCCCTAATTATACATTCATCAAATACTTTCACTTCAAATTTGCTTAGTCCTGGTCTCAGGCCATTCAGAAAAAAATAGTTTGTTGGCAGAATCCATTAATCCTTTGATAAAAAAAAATCTCATTTACAAGAAAACATGTCAGACGCACTTAGAGGGTTTTGCATCTAAGCTCCTCAATTATAATTGAGTATAAATTATTTTAGTTTTTTTTTTTTTTACTGTAATATATACTAGTCTTAAAAAAAATCTATATGACCGGATATCATCATTTTTGTTACCGTGTTTCAACATTTCTTCTTGTATATCTTGTGCAGGTGCGTAAGTGGATCATAGACTGGAATTTAAACACAGAGAAGAAACACACTCTGCTCAGACTGGTGTACGAGGCATTGGTTGACTGCAAGAAGAGGTACACACCCATATATTTAACACTGTCTAGACATTAGATTTGAATAGTGATGTGTTTATTGATATTTATGATCTGGTCTCTTACAGTGAAGCTGCCGCCAAAGTGATGGTGGAGTTACTGGGCAGTTACACAGAGGACAATGCATCACAAGCTCGAGTGGATGCACACAGGTATGAGTATGATCCTCTTCATTGTGTCAGTTTAATTCACGCTGTCTGTGTTTTTTTTTTACTGATGCGTGTCTCTGTACCTGCTTTTCTTAGGTGCATCGTCCGTGCCCTGAAAGATCCAAACACCTATCTGTTCGACCATCTCTTGGCTTTGAAACCAGTGCGTTTCCTGGAGGGAGAACTCATTCATGATGTAAGTAAATACTGCCTCTTTTTATATAATCTGTTTTTTTTTTTCGGAAATCCTGCATAAATGCTTCTTTTGTTTCAGCTTTTGACCATCTTTGTCAGTGCAAAGCTCGCAGCGTATATGAAGTTTTACCAGAGCAACAAAGACTTCATTGAGTCTCTCGGTGAGTACTATCTTGCAGTCAATTATGATTATGTATTTTACATTATATGTCAATGATTATGTAGATTAAGTAAAACGTTTATCTGTAAAAACTCACAACTGGGTCATCTATAGAATTGGTATTGCTTTATTCCTTAATCTGATTTGTTGATTTGCCTCTTATTGTTTTTAAATGCGCTGGACTGTTCAGCACAAGCACGCTTACAGATCTGTTATCTGTGGTGGTGTTGTCACTGCGCCAGTGGAATTCAAGACTCAGCTGTTTTGTTTTTTTAAAGCAAACAATAATTACAGCGGGATCCTCCCTATTACTGACCAGTGATGACCAATTCAAACTAGTTCTAGGAAAGTGTTGATATAACAGAGCCGTTTACTCGCTGCACCTCCCTTCAAACCCTGAAGTAAATGGGTCATTAGCCATCTACTCATTTTGATTATTTTATAATTAATATAAACATCTTTTTTTTTGGAGAGGGTAAAGTGTTTTGTCTGTCTCTACATGAATGTCTGCACCTATATAACATCTCAGGCAGTGGAGCACAACAGTGACTGCCCACTTTTTCATACACCGCTATTCTGGACAAAACTAAACCTAACCTAGAATGCCAAGCCTTCTGAAATAGATAACGTTATATGCTTCAATTTGAAGCTTTTAAGTAGGTAACATTTGTAAATAATGTATCGTAAGTGTATTATGAAAAAGAGATTGTTAACCATGTACAGTGTCAGTGATATATAACACAGTGCTTCTCTGGGGAAGTAAGAGGTCATTCAGTCAGATGTAATTCTTGTATTTCTCTTCACTATGTTTAGTTTCACCAGGAAATACCTTACAATGCAGATGTTGATTGTGACTTGCTGTTCGCAGGGACTTTAAAGGGGTTGTCTAAAGCTTTTTTATGCATTCTGACTTATTAACGCTGTTAAAGAGTTTGATTCCTCATGCTAAACATAGGCAAAGTGTCAAAAAAGCAGTTGGATGAATGACTGTATTATTATTTCTGTTCCAAATGCACTTCACCAGCGTATAAGTTTTGGAAAGATTCATACGTATGGATGTTTATATCAGTTAATTTTCCTGACCGACAACCGCAGCTTATTAACCAAACATTAACCGTTAACTTATAAGATTTTAATATTAAGTTGTCATTGAGTAAAAATTCAGTTGACGTTTTTCTGTGACCTGGTAAAAACAAAACATTTTATTTCATTTGAACGTGCAAACAGCAGCGAGCGACAGATCAATAACAGAACCAGGATTTGTACATTATCAGATATTCACACAACATTACCTTATTCAAAGAGCACGAGATCAGTCCAGATGATTAATATACAAAAATGGCAGATTGTCTATTTTTCATCTATCACAGTGGCCATTTCTAAAAAAAAGTTATGCTTTTGTGTCGTCTTTCTCCGTTTGTGCAACAAGAGAGCTGTTTATGGTCAGGGTCAAAGGCCATCAGCGAAGGTCTGTCTGGATGTGCACGAGATGGAGATGGGCCGCATCAACTTGCTCGCGCGCGTTTCGGTTCAGCTTCTAATACTTAAACACGCACACAAATGATTTCTCATACAAATGACTTTATCAGACCGTCAGGGCAGCAATAATTTTAAAAAATTAATACAGGACATTCACAAATTAAGGATAGAAAAGTGGCAAAATGTCTGTCGGCTCATGACGACACGCACCGTGCGTTAAGAAATATTTTTTCTTTTAACTGATAATGTTAATCGTTCATAAATTCTTACCTTCAATTAACTGTTAAACGGTCAATACGAACACCCATGTTTATACGTAAAATGCTTTATTTCTTTTATGGGCAATTTCAACCCAGGAAGTACAGGGGAAGTCCTTATATGGGCACTTTTACCGGAATAGCACACCCACCCACCAATCAAGAGCTGACACAAAATCAATGTCACTAGAGAAGTTTGTTGTTGTTGGTGAGGGAAATTTAAGCTTGTTCAGATTCCCAAAGAACCCAGCATTATGGAAACAATGGATATAGTTTGTTTATCCGGGGTAGCAGTGAAGTTGTGCGTGTGTGTGTGTTTGTTCAACATCGGATTTTGTTTTTAAATGAGGTGGTCCCAACTGGGTCATGAGTCGTAGGCGGTAGGGATGCTAAACAATTAATTGCGATTAATCGTTAGCAGAATAAAAGTTTTTGTGTACATCACATATGTGTGTAAACTGTGTATAATAAATATGTATATATATATAAATATGAACACATTCATGTATAATTTTAAGAAAAAAAAATTATATATTAAGTTATATTTATATATAATATAAATTATACATAAATATACAACTGTATATACACATGTAAACATTTCTAAAACGTATACATGCATGTGTGTACATTTATTTATACAAAGTTATTATACACAGTTCACACACATATATGATGTAAACAAAAACTTTTATTCAGCTAACGATTAATCGCGATTAATCGTTAAGCATCCCTAGTAGGCGGTAAGTAAAACTGCATCACATGTCTGTGTTTTGTTGGCAATCGGCACCTAAGTGCATATAATGTATAAAAAACAAGCATGTAGTGAATCATAAGTTATCCAGAGATAGTGGGATAATGTTTTGTGTGTGTTGCTTGCTCATGACTGCTCATGTTGCTTTCAGGTTTGTCTCATGAGCAAAATATGTCAAAAATGAGGTTGTTGACGTTCATGGGAATGGCAGTGGAGATGAAGGAGATCTCTTTTGACACCATGCAGCAGGAACTTCAGATGGGTGCTGATGATGTGGAGGCTTTCGTCATTGATGGTACAGCTCATGGCTTAAATCTTAGTGTTCTCATTCTCCTAAAATAATTTAAGCTTAGGAAAGTGTTTTCATATTGTTTTTTTGTTGATTTTTAGCTGTTCGGACCAAAATGGTCTATTGCAAAATAGACCAGACACAAAGGAAGGTTGTGGTGAGGTAAGACACTTTTTACCACTTGAAATGCTTCATATTCTTCCCGGGCTATCAGATGTTTTAAAGAAATATGAAGCACGCATATATACTACTCAAAATGTTGCATATACTAGCATTATTAGCAATAGTAGCACGTTTTAGTCAGTAAAAGTGAAATGTTTGTGCCTCTTTCTCTTGTCCTGTAGCCACAGCACACACCGCACGTTTGGCAAACAGCAGTGGCAGCAGTTGTACGACACACTGTCCTCCTGGAAACAGAATCTGTCTACAGTAAAGACCAGCCTTCAGACGCTCTCACCCACCGCCTGACAAAGCTGATTCTGTTTTTATATACACTCAATAAATAAACGACTAATGAAGACCATCATTGATTGTGCAGTGTTTTTGTAATGATCGCACTTCACCTTTGGTGTTGTGTATTAAGGTGAAGTAAAGTTTGTAAATGCATGTATATGATGGTAGGGGTGATACATACATTTTTTTGCAAGAGAAATGTCAGAGAAAGGGCACTGCTCGCATATTAACAGCAATTTCAGAAGGCATGTAAATGACAAACAGTAGCAAGGTGGAAAGAACTGTTGTTAAATGGGGAATACGGCAGAATTGGATACATTCACGTGTTTTCATTTAGGGCACAGAGATTCAGAAACTGCGAGCATTACAGCAAAGACTTAAGGTAAGAGATAAGGTCATGTGGTGAATAAAAAATAACACTTAATCCTTCTTAGACATGGTAATAGTCTCATAAACTAAGTCTTTCTTTAAAGCACATTGCTGTTGTACTAAACACTAGCACTGACTGTGACAAATGACCTGTGAAATATAATGTACTGTGAAACACGCTCGCACTCCAGGTTAACAGTTCATACTTAAATGATGTGCTGGAGGAGATTTACCATTCATGTGTGCCTTCCCCTTCTCACTGTATCCGATTTCATGACCCTGTTTTAGAATAAGATTTAGGTAGAATGACATTTTTGTGGTGAGAAATATCATACATGATCAAAATAAATCACATGTATGCCTCTTGTATGAAAGGCATTGCATTTAATAATATCAAACAAAACTGCAACATGATTGTAAAGCATGTTTTTCTCAATTTTTCCTAATTAAACCAAGGCCTAGTCCTGGATTAAGCTAATCCCTGTCCGGGAAACCGCCCCTAAGAGTATAGGTATTGGTACCACCTTGATAGTTTGGTATGTAATTAAATTTTATCTATATGTTTTATGTGTGGCTTTAGATTCAAAATAGTTTTAGGGGTAACTGTAAAAAAAGATTGGTTTGTTACCTGGTTGCCTTAAAATTTTAAGGTTCATTCAACTTAAAAATATTATTTAACTTAAAGGACGTTGTGTAAAAATGTTGTGTCAACTAATATTTTTAAGTTGAATAAAAAAGCAACCTGGTAACTTACGTTTTTAAGTTGAACCAACTTTTTATATTTTACACTAAAAACACACTTTTTATATTTAAATAAGGATTCTGCATTGCGTAATTATTTATTTTTTATTCATATAAAAGAAAAATAAAACATCTTATATTTAGAGCAAACAAATTTTTTTCAAAGCTACAAAATTGGCATTGACCCAGCGCAGTAAAACATTTCCTTTTGTCACATTTCTCAGCTCAATTTATCCATCATTATTCATCCAGAGCCTTGCACATGTTTAAAATCCTCTGAGATCTGATGAGTTAAATGTCGTCTGGTCTTTAACGCAAGATAAAGGCAGGAATTTGACTTTAATATCACTGTACAGTTCTCAGTCTATAAGACAGACACTGCTTAACTATATCAGCATTCTTTCACAGCATTCAGATCCTCCAACAGTGTCCAGATCCCTGTTGACAGACAGAATGAAATAGTTCAGTCTAAGCACCAGTCTCCAGCAGGAGCACAAATACATCATTGCTGTTAAAAGTTAGGGACTTTTCCTGCATGGAGATTATTTGAGTCAGGCAGAAAAGAGTTGCTTTTCCCAGATATGAAGTAGTCATGATAGTCATAAGGTTTATCGGTGCTGTTTGAGATACATTTTTGTATAGATATTCATTAAGATTTATTTTATTTATTGCTTTCCATAGAACATCAGCAGGATTATGGATAATGACTACATGATACTAATATACTTAATGTAAATGCTTAATTAATGCAAAAGCTCTGTAAACATGTTTATATGTGAAATCAATGATTGAAATTAAACACAAACATTGTACAAACATACTTATGTTAAAGAGTAACTAAACCCTAAACCAACTTTTTTTAGTTAATGATATGTAAGAATGATGCTTTATTAGTGCTGTTCATTGATTTTAGTAAGTTTTTTGACATTTGGATATAAAGTGTTTCAATACTGCAATATATGGTGTAAAAACGTCTGAGTGCTGCCCTCTTCAGGTTGAACGGTGGCTACTGCAGTTGAATTTTCCTATTGGATGTTGTGTCCAAAAAATGACTGGTGACGTAAGCAGGTTCAAGCTCACCACGCCCTTGTTACGATCTCACCACACACTTAGTTCGTCCCCTCTATCTCCGTTGGGGTCTGCCCACTTTTCTTGCATTTTCAAATATTGCCAGTGGGCGGAGTCAGGCTCTGTAACAAATGAATGTGTGATCCTGGACCACAAAATCTTAACCTCCTAAGACCTGGATGTGGACATCACATTTTTTTTATGTTTTGCACCATAATACTTAATTCTGTGTATCAAAACCTGTTGTACACAAACATGGACAAAACACTACTTCATGTTGTTAAAAAAAATATTTGGTTATTATATTTATTGGTTCTTCCTAACCCTAAAATAGCTGGTAGAAATCTAAAAAGAAGACAAACCAAAGCTAGGGTCTTGTAGCATGGGTATATTGGTAGCACTAGCCAACAAAACATTGCATAGGTCAAAATTATACATTTTTATGCCAAAAATAATTAATAATTAGGATATTATGTAAAGATCATGTTCCATGAAGATATTTTGTAAACATACTACCATAAATATATCAAACGTTTATTTATGTGAGTGGATCCAGTTGCTAATGACTTCTTTTTGGACAACTTTAAAGGCATTTTTTTTTTTTTGCCCCCTCAGATCCCAGATTTTTAAATCTGGCTTGTATATCAGCCAAATATTGTCCTATGCTAACAAACCATACATCAATGCAAATTTTAAATAAATCTCAATTTACCCTTATGACTGATTTTATGAAACAGGGTCACATGGTTCTAGAAAATCTAAAAATATAGTGTCAAAAGTTTTATTACACACTGGGGTCCGGGGACCCCCCACCCCAAGAAAAGACAAAGCAAACATTGTAAAAATTATTTTTTCAGCCAATAATTTAAGTTTGTAAACAATTTACTGTCTGTATATATCACAATTTCTACTTATCTAACACCAGTAAAGGGGTCCCTCACAAAAGGTTCATCATGTGTGGGGGTCCCTGTCAAAAAGTTTCAAAACCCCTGTGATAAAACATGCACATAGGATCAACATGTGTTAAATAAATGAAAACTTTTTCAGGCAATAATGGTGGAAATTGACTTTTAAAAATAAACCCACTGGAATTAAAAGTGACTGTAAGCCCCAGTCTCTGCTATATGTTCAACGCCATCTAGTGGTTAATATCACTAACATGAGACCTCTGGCTCAATGGCTCTATTTATATAATATAGCATAAAAAAATGATTGACTTCATAGAAATCATAAGTTCATATTTATGCCACTGATGCGTTAGGCTATAGACTAAAACTGGACATGGCACAAACTGGCTTTTTTTTAAAACAAAGAATGATTTTTGCAGGGCCCAAGCACTTGCAAAAGCTCCTGTTTTTTATAATGATGATGATTATTATGACACTTTTTGTGTTTGTGTTATTATTGGAACACATCTTGTGTTGTCTCTTTTATTTATTAGAACACAAAATCAACATAAAATGGCACATAATGTGTTAAATAGCAAAACTTGGCTTCGAAGGAGTTTAACTGGATCTCCCTGTTAATCTCACACGGGATCTTGTAATGACATAGCAGTCGAAAAATGACAGATTGCGCAATAAATTAGCAAATGACCTTGCAATTCATATCACAAAGAAATTAACCCGTAAAACAGAGACAGTTGGAGTTAAATATCGCAATTATTAATTAATATTAAGGATCAAATTATTTTCATTTTGTTTATCATTTATATCAGCATAACATTCCTTTTTCTCCAGTATTTCATTGCTGCAGTACAACAACATTATGCTAACATTAAGAGTGAGCTTTATTGTTTTAATTTAAATCATGAATGGCATTTGTTTAATATTTAAAGTATAGTTTTATGTTATTAGTTTTATATAATTTAAAACATTAATCTCAAAACATTATTTATACAGATGTGTTATGCCACTTCTTAGCAGTGTCCGTTAGGGTAAAATCTCTCTAAATAGACAAATTAAACATTAATATGTTTGAATATTTATATGCTGTGACTTTTTATTTACATTTATTCATTTAGCGCATGTTTTTAGCAATTTACAAATTAAATCCTTTAACATTTTGTCTTAAACCAACAATAAGCACTGCATTATAAACCTTTATGGCTGGTAAGCTTTATGGCTGTTAAAATGGAATCAAATTGGCTGGTAAATGATAAACTTATTTTTTGAATCCTTTTTGTCATCATTAATTAATTTGTTTAAGTAAATACAGATTTTGTTTTAGAACGAGGCTGCGAAAATTTAGTCTTTAAAGATATAAAGTGTCAAGCATGTAAAATCCAAATATATCAAATCTGAAACAAATATTTCTCTATTCAAGTTCTGATAGTTCCAGATCTGACGTCACAGAATGTAGCTACAGTGAGTGACGCAAAAGAGAATTCTAAACACCAGCGTAATAACAACAAAGAATAAATAAAAGAATAAATAAAATAAATTACAAAATCAAAATCATGACAGTTGAATATTAAGAGTAGACCGTGTAAAGTTTATTGTGTAATTTTGAGCGGTTATCATCCAAATAACGTTATTCGTACCTAAGTGGACGATTTAATACATGTGATTACAGTTTATGCACAAATTGAACTACTATTTTTGTAAGCATTTGAGGTTAATTCTTCTGTAGGGCCCAATAAAAAAAGCCGTGTGTTTTTTAAGTGCACTTGTTTGCCTAAAATAAGAATTTAACGGGCAAAATGGGCAAAAGGGTAGGGATGTTAAGATAAACTAGATATGCAATTCCCAAGGAATTACCAGTGCATGAAAATGCAAAAAGTTGATTGACAGAAATGTAAAAGAAATTTAGTCTAGTAGTTTACCTGGCTGTTGACATGTTTTAGTGTGAAGCTAGCATGATTTAAAAAAGTTATCATGATGAAATATGATGCTAGCATGATTAGCATGATTCAGCATGACGTTAGCATGATGCTAGCATGATTAGCATGGAGCTAGCATGAAGCTAGCATGATTAGCATGATGCTAGCATGATTAGCATAAAGCTAGCATGATTAGCATGAAGCTAACACGATGCTAGCATGATTAGCATGAAGCTAGCACGATGCTAGCATGATTAGCATGAAGCTAGCATGAAGCTAGCACGATGCTAGCATGATTAGCATGAAGCTAGCATGATTAGCATGAAGCTAGCACGATGCTAGCATGATTAGCATGAAGCTAGCACGATGCTAGCATGATTAGCATGAAGCTAGCACGATGCTAATATGATTAGCATGAAGCTAGCACGATGCTAGCATGATTAGCATGAAGCTAGCACGATGCTAGCATGATTAGCATGAAGCTAGCATGATTAGCATGAAGCTAGCACGATGCTAGCATGATTAGCATGAAGCTAGCACGATGCTAGCATGATTAGCATGAAGCTAGCACGATGCTAGCATGATTAGCATGAAGCTAGCACGATGCTAGCATGATTAGCATGAAGCTAGCACGATGTTAGCATGATTAGCATGAAGCTAGCACGATGCTAGCATGATTAGCATGAAGCTAGCACGATGCTAGCATGATTAGCATGAAGCTAGCACGATGCTAGCATGATTAGCATGAAGCTAGCACGATGCTAGCATGATTAGCATGAAGCTAGCACGATGCTAGCATGATTAGCATGAAGCTAGCACGATGCTAGCATGATTAGCATGAAGCTAGCACGATGCTAGCATGATTAGCATGAAGCTAGCACGATGCTAGCATGATTAGCATGAAGCTAGCACGATGCTAGCATGATTAGCATGAAGCTAGCACGATGCTAGCATGATTAGCATGAAGCTAGCACGATGTTAGCATGATTAGCATGAAGCTAGCATAATTTGCATGAAGCTAGCATGATGCTAGCATGATTACCATGAAGTTAGCATGAATTTAGCATGAAATTAGCATGATCCTAGCATTATTAGCATGATGTTAGCATGATTAAGATGATGCTAGCATGATTAGCATGAAGCTAGCATGATTTAGCATGAAGCTAACAAGATTTAACATGAAGCTAGCATGATTTAGCATTAAGTTAGCAAGATTTATTATGAAATTAGCATAAAGCTAGCATGAAACTAACACGAAGCTAGCATGACTTAGCATGAAGCTAGCATGAAGCTAATATGACCCAAAGACCCAACCCCCATGTCTCTATGATGTCCGGATCCAGAGATATAAGGCTTTGTTTATTATGTTGCTAGGCTGCTCATATTTGGTTGCTAGGGGCGTGGCTTAATACCTCAATAAGGATGGTGAGAGACTGATTGGATGCCTGAGTAAAATGAGCCCACCCCCATGTCTCTGTGACACTGTGCTGCAAAGATATCCATCTGGGCATTTTATAATTGCAGTCTATGGGAGATGTTGCTAGGGTGCCCAAAATGGTTGCTAGGGGCGTGGCTTGATAGCTCAATAAGGATCCTAAGGGACTGATTGGATGCCTGAGTAAAATGAGCCCACCCCCATGTTTCTATGACACTGCGCTGCAAAGATATCCCATCCGGGATGTTTTTAGTTCCTTATATGGGCATGATTCCTGCCCCATTATAAGTCTATGGGGAAATTTGGGGACCTCTTACACCCCAGGGGTACAACTTACACCCCATTGTGAGGTATGTTCTTACAGAGCCTGCCAGCCTCTTCAAATGTGGCAAGTCACAAGTTTCTGTGAAATTCTAGGTCTGAGCTACGACTCGTCAAAGTTTGTCTCCATGTTAAGTCAATGGGATTTTTCGGCTGCTTTTTCGCCCCTGGGGCAAAGACCGTACCCCCGATCGCTTATAAAAGTCATAGCACACTATTCCCGAATAGTCCGCACGTTTGAGAGTTTGAATGAAGTTTCTAAGTTAAGCGGTTCGAGCCGTATTAATTGCGGAAATTTGGTTGGAAGAATAATAATAATAACTAGATAGGTACATTTCCTGAAGAAAATGTGAGTGGTGCTTGCCGTGGCAAATTTCGGGGGGCAATATATGATTATACTCCAAGCCAAAAGTAAAACAATTCAACCCACATGTCTCTACGATATTCTGATGCGAAGATATAAGGCTTTGTTTATTCGGTTGCTAGGGTACTGTATTTGGTTGCTAGGGAGAAAATTGGCATCCACTAGTGATTACACTCTGAGTCACGAGTCAAACGGTCCAACCCTCGTGTCTCTACGATGTTCTGATGCGGAGATATAAGGCTTTGTTTTCTCTGTTGCTAGGGTACTGTATTTGGTTGCTAGGGAAAAAATGGCATCCCATAGTGATTACACTCTGAGTCACGAGTCAAACGGTCCAACCCCCGTGTCTCTACGATGTTCTGATGCGGAGATATAAGGCTTTGTTTACTCTGTTGCTAGGGTACTGTATTTGGTTGCTAGGGAAAAAATTGGCATCCCATAATGATTACACTCTGAGTCACTAGTCAAACGGTCCAACCCCTATGTCTCTACGATGTTCTGATGCGGAGATATAAGGCTTTTTTACTCTGTTGCTAGGGTACTGTATTTGGTTGCTAGGGAAAAAATTGGCATCCCATAATGATTACACTCTGAGTCACGAGTCAAACGGTCCAACCCCCGTGTCTCTACGATGTTCTGATGCGGAGATATAAGGCTTTGTTTACTCTGTTGCTAGGGTACTGTATTTGGTTGCTAGGGGCGTGGCTTGGGAGTGGCCAATGATGTGCCCAATTGTTACACCCCTAGTCACAAGTAAAACGGTCAAACCCCCTTGTCTCTACGATGTTCTGATGCCGAGATATAACTGTTTGAATTTTATGTTGCTAGGGTGCTCAAAAGTGGTTGCTAGGGGCGTGGCTTAGTAAGTCTTTAAGGATCCCGAGAGACTGATTGGATGCCTGAGTAAAATGAGCCCACCCCCATGTCTCTATGACACTGTGCTGCAAAGATATCCATCTGGGCATTTTATAATGGCAGTCTATGGGAGATGTTGCTAGGGTGCCCAAAATGGTTGCTAGGGGCGTGGCTTAATAGCTCTGGGACTCTCCTGAGAGACTGATTGGATGCCTGAGTAAAATAAGCCCACCCCCTTGATTCTACGACACTGTAATTCGAAGATATCCCATCAGGAAAATTCTTATTCCCTTATATGGGCATGTTCCCTGACCAATTATAAGTCAATGGGGCACTTTTGGGCGCCTCCTACACCCCAGGGGTACAACTTTCACCCCATTGTGATGTATGTTCTGACAGAGTCTACCAACCTCTTCAAATGTTGTAACCCACAAGTTTCTACCAAATCCTCGAGCTGAGCTATGACCCGTCAAAGTTGGGCGCAATGTTAAGTCAATGGGATTTTTCGGGTGGTTTTTCGTCCCCCTTTCGAAAATCCTGCACCCGATCCCTTATAAAAGTCATAGCACACCTCTCCTCAATAAACCGGTCATTTTGAGCCATCTTTCATGGGTCTATGACAAACCGTGCGGGACGAGTTACGCGCCGAAAAAAGTGTCCAGAATAAGAATAATAAGAATAAGTATGAGGAATAGTAATAGTGATGCCTTGCATAAATGCAAGCACCACTAATAATAACTAGATATGCAATTCCCAAGGAATTACCAGTGCATGAAAATGCAAAAAGTTGATTGCCAGAAATGTAAAAGAAATTTAGTCTAGTAGTTTACCTGGCTGTTGACATGTTTTAGTGTGAAGCTAGCATGATTTAAAAAAGTTATCATGATGAAATATGATGCTAGCATGATTAGCATGATTCAGCATGACGTTAGCATGATGCTAGCATGATTAGCATGAAGCTAGCATGAAGCTAGCATGACTAGCATGAAGCTAGCATGATGCTAGCATGATTAGCATGAAGCTAGCATAAAGCTAGCATGATTAGCATGAAGCTAGCATGATGATAGCATGATTAGCATGAAGCTAGCATGATGCTAGCATGATTAGCATGAAGCTAACATGATGTTAGCATGATTAGCATGAAGCTAGCATGATGCTAGCATGATTAGCATGAAGCTAGCATGATGTTAGCATGATTAGCATGAAGCTAGCATGAAGCTAGCATGATGCTAACATGATTATCATGCTGCTAGCATGATTAGCATGATGCTAGCATGAAGCTAGCACGATGCTAGCATGAAGCTAGCAGGATGCTAGCATGATTAGCATGAAGCTAGCAGGATGCTAGCATGATTAGCATGAAGCTAGCACAATGCTAGCATGATTAGCATGAAGCTAGCACGATGCTAGCATGATTAACATGAAGTTAGAACGTTGCTAGCATGATTAGCATGAAGCTAGCACGATGCTAGCATGATTAGCATGAAGCTAGCACAATGTTATCATGATAAACACGAAGCTAGCATGATTAGCATGAAGATAACACGATGCTAGCATGATTACCATGAAGCTAGCACGAAGCTAGCATGACTAGCATTAAGCTAGCATGATGCTAGCATGATGCTAGCATGACGTTAGCATGATGCTAGCATGATTAGCATGAAGCTAGCATGAAGCTAGCATGACTAGCATGAAGCTAGCATGATGCTAGCATGATTAGCATGAAGCTAGCATGATGCTAGCATGACTAGCATGAAGCTAGCATGATGCTAGCATGACTAGCATGAAGCTAGCACGATGTTAGCATGACTAGCATGAAGCTAGCACGATGCTAGCATGATTAACATGAAGCTAGCACGATGCTAGCATGATTAGCATGAAGCTAGCACGATGCTAGCATGATTAGCATGAAGCTAGCACGATGCTAGCATGATTAGCATGAAGCTAGCACGATGCTAGCATGATTAGCATGAAGCTAGCACGATGTTGGCATGATTAGCATGAAGCTAGCACGATGTTAGCATGATTAGCATGAAGCTAGCACGATGCTAGCATTATTAGCATGAAGCTAGCACGATGCTAGTATGATTAGCATGAAGCTAGCACGATGTTATCATGATTAGCATGAAGCTAACACGATGTTAGTATGATTAGCATGAAGCTAGCACGATGTTATCATGATTAGCATAAAGCTAACATGATGTTAGTATGATTAGCATGAAGCTAGCATAATTTGCATGAAGCTAGCATGATGCTAGCATGATTACCATGAAGTTAGCATGAATTTAGCATGAAATTAGCATGATCCTAGCATTATTAGCATGATGCTAGCATGATTAAGATGATGCTAGCATGACTAGCATGAAGCTAGCATGATTTAGCATGAAGCTAACAAGATTTAGCATGAAGCTAGCATGATTTAACATTAAGTTAGCAAGATTTATTATAAAATTAGCATAAAGCTAGCATGAAACTAGCACGAAGCTAGCATGACTTAGCATGAAGCAAGCATGAAGCTAATATGACCCAAAGACCCAACCCCCATGTCTCTATGATGTCCGGATCCAGAGATATAAGGCTTTGTTTATTATGTTGCTAGGCTGCTCATATTTGGTTGCTAGGGGCGTGGCTTAATACCTCAATAAGGATGGTGAGAGACTGATTGGATGCCTGAGTAAAATGAGCCCACCCCCATGTCTCTGTGACACTGTGCTGCAAAGATATCCATCTGGGCATTTTATAATGGCAGTCTATGGGAGATGTTGCTAGGGTGCCCAAAATGGTTGCTAGGGGCGTGGCTTGATAGCTCAATAAGGATCCTAAGGGACTGATTGGATGCCTGAGTAAAATGAGCCCACCCCCATGTCTCTACGACACTGCGCTGCAAAGATATCCCATCTGGGACGTTTTTATTTCCTTATATGGGCATGATTCCTGCCCCATTATAAGTCTATGGGGAAATTTGGGGGCCTCTTACACCCCAGGGGTACAACTTACACCCCATTGTGAGGTATGTTCTTACAGAGCCTGCCAGCCTCTTCAAATGTGGCAAGTCACAAGTTTCTGTGAAATTCTAGGTCTGAGCTACGACTCGTCAAAGTTTGTCTCCATGTTAAGTCAATGGGATTTTTCGGCTGCTTTTTCGCCCCTGGGGCGAAGACCGTACCCCCGATCGCTTATAAAAGTCATAGCCCACTATTCCCGAATAGTCCGCACGTTTGAGAGTTTGAATGAAGTTTCTAAGTTAAGCGGTTCGAGCCGTATTAATTGCCGAAATTTGGTTGGAAGAATAATAATAATAACTAGATAGGTACATTTCCTGAAGAAAATGTGAGTGGTGCTTGCCGTGTCAAAATTCTCGGGACAATATATGATTATACTCCAACCCAAAAGTAAAACGGTCCAACCCCCGTGTCTCTACGATGTTCTGATGCGGAGATATAAGGCTTTGTTTACTCTGTTGCTAGGGTACTGTATTTGGTTTCTAGGGAAAAAATTGGCATCCCATAATGATTACACCCCGAGTCACGAGTCAAACGGTCCAACCCCCGTGTCTGTACGATGTTCTGATGTGGAGATATAAGGCTTTGTTTACTCTGTTGCTAGGGTACTGTATTTGGTTGCTAGGGAAAAATGGCACCCCATAATGATTACACTCTGAGCCACGAGTCAAACGGTCCAACCCCCGTGTCTCTACGATGTTCTGATGCGGAGATATAAGGCTTTGTTTACTCTGTTGCTAGGGTACTGTATTTGGTTGCTAGGGAAAAAATTGGCATCCCATAGTGATTACACTCCGAGTCACGAGTCAAACGGTCAACCCCCGTGTCTCTACGATGTTCTGATGCGGAGATATAAGGCTTTGTTTACTCTGTTGCTAGGGTACTGTATTTGGTTGCTAGGGAAAAAATTGGGATCCCATAATGATTACACTCTGAGTCACGAGTCAAACGGTCCAACCCCCGTGTCTCTACGATGTTCTGATGCGGAGATATAAGGCTTTGTTTACTCTGTTGCTAGGGTACTGTATTTGGTTGCTAGGGGAAAAAATGGCATCCCATAATGATTACACTCTGAGTCACGAGTCAAACGGTCCAGCCCCCGTGTCTCTACGATATTCTGATGCGAAGATATAAGGCTTTGTTTATTCGGTTGCCAGGGTACTGTATTTGGTTGCTAGGGAGAAAATTTTCATCCACTAGTGATTACACTCCGAGTCACGAGTCAAACGGTCAAACCCCCGTGTCTCTACGATGTTCTGATGCGGAGATATAAGGCTTTGTTTACTCTGTTGCTAGGGTACTGTATTTGGTTGCTAGGGAAAAAATTGGCATCCACTAGTGATTACACTCCGACATACGAGTCAAACGGTCCAACCCCCGTGTCTCTGCGATGTTCTGATGTGGAGATAAAAGGCTTTGTTTACTCTGTTGCTAGGGTAATGTATTTGGTTGCTAGGGAGAAAATTGGCATCCACTAGTGATTACACTCCGAGTCACGAGTCAAACGGTCCAAACCCCGTGTCTCTACGATGTTCTGATGCGGAGATATAAGGGTTTGTTTACTCTGTTGCTAGGGTACTGTATTTGGTTGCTAGGGAAAAAATGGCATCCACTAGTGATTACCCTCCGAGTCATGAGGCAAACGGTCCAGCCCCCGTGTCTCTACGATGTTCTGATGCGGAGATATAAGGCTTTGTTTACTCTGTTGCTAGGGTACTGTATTTGGTTGCTAAGGAAAAAAATGGCATCCACTAGTGATTACCCTCCGAGTCACGAGTCAAACGATCCAACCCCCGTGTCTCTACGATGTTCTGATGCGGAGATATAAGGCTTTGTTTACTCTGTTGCTAGGGTACTGTATTTGGTTGCTAGGGAAAAAAAATGGCATCCACTAGTGATTACCCTCCGAGTCACGAGGCAAACGGTCCAAACCCCGTGTCTCTACGATGTTCTGATGCGGAGATATAAGGCTTTGTTTACTCTGTTGCTAGGGTACTGTATTTGGTTGCTAGGGCAAAAAATGGCATCCACTAGTGATTACCCTCCGAGTCACGAGTCAAACGGTCCAACCCCCGTGTCTCTACGATGTTCTGATGCGGAGATATAAGGCTTTGTTTACTCTGTTGCTAGGGTACTGTATTTGGTTGCTAGGGAAAAAAATTGCATCCACTAGTGATTACCCTCCGAGTCACGAGTCAAACGGTCCAAACCCCATGTCTCTACGATGTTCTGATGCGGAGATATAAGGCTTTGTTTACTCTGTTGCTAGGGTACTGTATTTGGTTGCTAGGGAAAAAAATGGCATACACTAGTGATTACCCTCCGAGTTATGAGGCAAACGGTCCAACCCCCATGTCTCTACGATGTTCTTAAGCGGGGATATAAGGCTTTGTTTACTCTGTTGCTAGGGTACTGTATTTGGTTGCTAGGGGCGTGGCTTGGGAGTGGCCAATGATGAGCCCAGTGATTACACTCCGAGTCACAAGTAAAACGGTCCAACCCCCGTGTCTCTACGATGTTCTGATGCGGAGATATAAGGCTTTGTTTACTCTGTTGCTAGGGTACTGTATTTGGTTGCTAGGGGCGTGGCTTGGGAGTGGCCAATGATGTGCCCAGTGATTACACTCAGAGTCACAAGTAAAACGGTCCAACCCCCGTGTCTCTACGATGTTCTGATGTGGAGATATAAGGCTTTGTTTACTCTGTTGCTAGGGTACTGTATTTGGTTGCTAGGGGCGTGGCTTGGGAGTGGCCAATGATGTGCCCAGTGATTACACTCCGAGTCACAAGTAAAACGGTCCAAACCCCGTGTCTCTACGATGTTCTGATGCGGAGATATAAGGCTTTGTTTATTCGGTTGCTAGGGTGCTCAAATTTGGTTGCTAGGGGCGTGGCTTGGGAGTGGCCAATGATGTGCCCAATTGTTACACCCCTAGTCACAAGTAAAACGGTCCAACCCCCGTGTCTCTAAGATGTTCTGATGCCGAGATATAACTGTTTGTATTTTATGTTGCTAGGGTGCTCAAAAGTGGTTGCTAGGGGCGTGGCTTAGTAAGTCTGTAAGGATCCTGAGAGACTGATTGGATGCCTAAGTAAAATGAGCCCACCCCCATGTCTCTATGACACTGTGGTGCGAAGATATCCACCTAGGCATTTTATAATGGCAGTCAATGGTATAGGTTGCTAGGGTGCCCAAAATGGTTGCTATGGTAACCTTACACCCCATTGTGGGGTACGTCCTGACAGAGTCTAGCACCCTTTTCAAATTTAGTAACCCACATGTTTCTATGAAATCCTGGCTCGCCTCCTATGACCCGTCAAAATTTTTGCAATGGTAAGTCTATGGGATTTTGCCCCATTGACTTTTCATTGGGACACTTTTGGGCACCTCTTACACCCCAGGGGTACAACTTACACCCCATTGTGATCTATGTTTTTACAGAGCCTACCACCCTCTTCAAATGTTGTAACCCACATGTTTCTACAAAATCCACGAGCGGAGCTATGACCCATCAAAGTTGGGCCCAATGTTAAGTCAATGGGATTTTTGGGGTGGTTTTACGCCCCCCTTTCGAAAATCCTGCACCCGATCCCTTATAAAAGTCATAGCACACCTCTCCTCAATAATCCGGTCGATTTGAGCCCTCTTTCATGGGTCTACAACAAAGCGTGCGGGACGAGTTAATCGCCGAAAAAAGTGTCCGGATGTAAGAATAAAATATAATAATAACTAGATAGGTACATTTCCTGAAGAAAATGTGAGTGGTGCTTGCCGTGGCAAATTTCGGGGGGCAATATATGATTATACTCCAAGCCAAAAGTAAAACAATTCAACCCACATGTCTCTACGATATTCTGATGCGAAGATATAAGGCTTTGTTTATTCGGTTGCTAGGGTACTGTATTTGGTTGCTAGGGAGAAAATTGGCATCCACTAGTGATTACACTCTGAGTCAC
Source organism: Paramisgurnus dabryanus (assembly GCF_030506205.2). NCBI lineage: Eukaryota > Metazoa > Chordata > Actinopteri > Cypriniformes > Cobitidae > Paramisgurnus > Paramisgurnus dabryanus. The sequence goes on along the minus strand of NC_133345.1, from coordinate 38,261,663 downwards.
GAGTCAAACGGTCCAACCCTCGTGTCTCTACGATGTTCTGATGCGGAGATATAAGGCTTTGTTTTCTCTGTTGCTAGGGTACTGTATTTGGTTGCTAGGGAAAAAATGGCATCCCATAGTGATTACACTCTGAGTCACGAGTCAAACGGTCCAACCCCCGTGTCTCTACGATGTTCTGATGCGGAGATATAAGGCTTTGTTTACTCTGTTGCTAGGGTACTGTATTTGGTTGCTAGGGAAAAAATTGGCATCCCATAATGATTACACTCTGAGTCACTAGTCAAACGGTCCAACCCCTATGTCTCTACGATGTTCTGATGCGGAGATATAAGGCTTTTTTACTCTGTTGCTAGGGTACTGTATTTGGTTGCTAGGGAAAAAATTGGCATCCCATAATGATTACACTCTGAGTCACGAGTCAAACGGTCCAACCCCCGTGTCTCTACGATGTTCTGATGCGGAGATATAAGGCTTTGTTTACTCTGTTGCTAGGGTACTGTATTTGGTTGCTAGGGGCGTGGCTTGGGAGTGGCCAATGATGTGCCCAATTGTTACACCCCTAGTCACAAGTAAAACGGTCAAACCCCCTTGTCTCTACGATGTTCTGATGCCGAGATATAACTGTTTGAATTTTATGTTGCTAGGGTGCTCAAAAGTGGTTGCTAGGGGCGTGGCTTAGTAAGTCTTTAAGGATCCCGAGAGACTGATTGGATGCCTGAGTAAAATGAGCCCACCCCCATGTCTCTATGACACTGTGCTGCAAAGATATCCATCTGGGCATTTTATAATGGCAGTCTATGGGAGATGTTGCTAGGGTGCCCAAAATGGTTGCTAGGGGCGTGGCTTAATAGCTCTGGGACTCTCCTGAGAGACTGATTGGATGCCTGAGTAAAATAAGCCCACCCCCTTGATTCTACGACACTGTAATTCGAAGATATCCCATCAGGAAAATTCTTATTCCCTTATATGGGCATGTTCCCTGACCAATTATAAGTCAATGGGGCACTTTTGGGCGCCTCCTACACCCCAGGGGTACAACTTTCACCCCATTGTGATGTATGTTCTGACAGAGTCTACCAACCTCTTCAAATGTTGTAACCCACAAGTTTCTACCAAATCCTCGAGCTGAGCTATGACCCGTCAAAGTTGGGCGCAATGTTAAGTCAATGGGATTTTTCGGGTGGTTTTTCGTCCCCCTTTCGAAAATCCTGCACCCGATCCCTTATAAAAGTCATAGCACACCTCTCCTCAATAAACCGGTCATTTTGAGCCATCTTTCATGGGTCTATGACAAACCGTGCGGGACGAGTTACGCGCCGAAAAAAGTGTCCAGAATAAGAATAATAAGAATAAGTATGAGGAATAGTAATAGTGATGCCTTGCATAAATGCAAGCACCACTAACTAGATAGAAAAGTTTGAAGACAAACTTTATGTTGGCTTGACAAAGCCTAGCCTGAACGTTTAAAACAGATTGAGAGAAATTTAAAACAAGTTTAGTTTAGTATTATAACTTTCCGTAAACATGATACCAAAAGTTACCATGTTAGCATGTTTAGCACTAAGTTAGCATGATGCTAACATGAATTAGCATGAAGCTAGCATGATGCTAACATGAATTAGCATGATGCTAACATGAATTAGCATGATGCTAACATGAATTAGCATGAAGCTAGCACGATGCTAACATGAATTAGCATGAAGCTAGCACGATGCTAACATGAATTAGCATGAAGCTAGCATGATGCTAACATGAATTATCATGAAGCTAGCATGATGCTAACATGAATTAACATGATGCTAACATGAATTAGCATGAAGTTAGCATGATGCTAACATGAATTAGCATTGTGCTAACATGAAAAAGCATGAAGCTAGCATGATGCTTACATGAATTAGCATGAAGCTAGCATGATGCTAACATGAATTAGCATGAAGCTAGCATGATGCTAACATGAATTAGCATGAAGCTAACATGAATTAGCATGAAGCTAGCATGATGCTAACATGAATTAGCATGAAGCTAGCATGATGCTAACATGAATTAGCATGAAGCTAGCATGATGCTTACATGAATTAGCATGAAGCTAACATGATGCTAACATGAATTAGCATGAAGCTAGCATGATGCTAACATGAATTAGCATGAAGCTAGCACGATGCTAACATAAATTAGCATGAAGCTAGCACGATGCTAACATGAATTAGCATGAAGCTAGCACGATGCTAACATGAATTAGCATGAAGCTAGCACGATGCTAACATGAATTAGCATGAAGCTAGCATGATGCTAACATGAATTAGCATGAAGCTAGCACGATGCTAACATGAATTAGCATGAAGCTAGCACGATGCTAACATGAATTAGCATGAAGCTAGCACGATGCTAACATGAATTAGCATGAAGCTAGCACGATGCTAACATGAATTAGCATGAAGCTAGCACGATGCTAACATGAATTAGCATGAAGCTAGCACGATGTTAACATGAATTAGCATGAAGCTAGCATGATGCTAACATGAATTAGCATGAAACTAGCACAATGCTAACACGAATTAGCATGAAGCTAGCACGATGCTAACATGAATTAGCATGAAGCTAGCACGATGCTAAAATGAGCCCACCCCCATGTCTCTGTGACACTGTGCTGCAAAGATATCCATCTGGGCATTTTATAATGGCAGTCTATGGGATATGTTGCTAGGGTGCCCAAAAATGGTTGCTAGGGGCGTGGCTTAATAGCTATGGGGCGATCCCGAGAGACTGATTGGATGCCTGACTAAATTGAGCCCACCCCCATGTCTCTACGACACTCTAAAGTGAAGATATTCCATCTGGGACGCTTTTATTCCCTTATATGGGCATGTTCCCTGCCCCATTATAAGTCAATGGGGAAATTTGGGTGGTCCTTACGCCCCAGGGGTGAAACTTACACCCCAATGTGATGTATGTTCTTACAGAGTCTACCAGCCTCTTCAAATGTGGTAACCCACAAGTTTCTACAAATTTCTCGCTTGCAGCTATGACCCGTCAAAGTTTGTCGCAATGTTAAGTCAATGGAAAATTTGGGGTGTTTGAGCGCCCCGTTTAGGAATTCGGTAGGTCCCATCAGTTAGAAAAGTCATAGCACCAATCTACGGACCAGTCTTAAAAGTTTTGTAAAGTTTTGTGGGTGTAGCTTGAAAGCTGTAGGAGGAGTTACAATTGGTAAAAAGTATGAACAGAAGAATAATAATAACTAGATAGGTACATTTCCTGAAGAAAATGTGAGTGGTGCTTGCCGTGGCAAATTTCGGGGGACAATATATGATTATACTCCAAGCCAAAAGTAAAACAATTCAACCCACATGTCTCTACGATATTCTGATGCGGAGATATAAGGCTTTGTTTACTCTGTTGCTAGGGTACTGTATTTGGTTGCTAGGGAAAAAATTGGCATCCACTAGTGATTACACTCCGAGATACGAGTCAAACGGTCCAACCCCCGTGTCTCTGCGATGTTCTGATGTGGAGATAAAAGGCTTTGTTTACTCTGTTGCTAGGGTACTGTATTTGGTTGCTAGGGAGAAAATTGGCATCCACTAGTGATTACACTCCGAGTCACGAGTCAAACGGTCCAAACCCCGTGTCTCTACGATGTTCTGATGCGGAGATATAAGGGTTTGTTTACTCTGTTGCTAGGGTACTGTATTTGGTTGCTAGGGAAAAAATGGCATCCACTAGTGATTACCCTCCGAGTCATGAGTCAAACGGTCCAACCCCCGTGTTTCTACGATGTTCTGATGCAGAGATATAAGGCTTTGTTTACTCTGTTGCTAGGGTACTGTATTTGGTTGCTAAGGAAAAAAATGGCATCCACTAGTGATTACACTCTCAGTCATGAGTCAAACGGTCCAACCCCCGTGTCTCTACGATGTTCTGATGCGGAGATATAAGGCTTTGTTTACTCTGTTGCTAGGGTACTGTATTTGGTTGCTAGGGAAAAAAATGGCATCCACTAGTGATTACCCTCCGAGTCACGAGTCAAACGGTCCAAACCCCGTGTCTCTACGATGTTCTGATGCGGAGATATAAGGCTTTGTGTACTCTGTTGCTAGGGTACTGTATTTGGTTGCTAGGGAAAAAAATGGCATCCACTAGTGATTACCCTCCGAGTCACGAGTCAAACGGTCCAACCCCCGTGTCTCTACGATGTTCTGATGCGGAGATATAAGGCTTTGTTTACTCTGTTGCTAGGGTACTGTATTTGGTTGCTAGGGAAAAAAATTGCATCCACTAGTGATTACCCTCCGAGTCATGAGTCAAACGGTCCAACCCCCGTGTCTCTACGATGTTCTGATGCGGAGATATAAGGCTTTGTTTACTCTGTTGCTAGGGTACTGTATTTGGTTGCTAGGGAAAAAAATGGTATCCACTAGTGATTACCCTCCGAGTCATGAGTCAAACGGTCCAAACCCCATGTCTCTACGATGTTCTGATGCGGAGATATAAGGCTTTGTTTACTCTGTTGCTAGGGTACTGTATTTGGTTGCTAGGGAAAAAAATTGCATCCACTAGTGATTACCCTCCGAGTCACGAGTCAAACGGTCCAACCCCCGTGTCTCTACGATGTTCTGATGCGGAGATATAAGGCTTTGTTTACTCTGTTGCTAGGGTACTGTATTTGGTTGCTAGGGGCGTGGCTTGGGAGTGGCCAATTATGTGCCCAGTGATTACACTCCGAGTCACAAGTAAAACGGTCCAACCCCCGTGTCTCTACGATGTTCTGATGCGGAGATATAAGGCTTTTTTACTCTGTTGCTAGGGTACTGTATTTGGTTGCTAGGGGCGTGGCTTGGGAGTGGCCAATGATGTGCCCAGTGATTACACTCCGAGTCACAAGTAAAACGGTCCAAACCCCGTGTCTCTACGATATTCTGATGCGGAGATATAAGGCTTTGTTTATTTGGTTGCTAGGGTGCTCAAATTTGGTTGCTAGGGGCGTGGCTTGGGAGTGGCCAATGATGTGCCCAATTGTTACACCCCTAGTCACAAGTAAAACGGTCCAACCCCCGTGTCTCTACGATGTTCTGATGCCGAGATATAACTGTTTGTATTTTATGTTGCTAGGGTGCTCAAAAGTGGTTGCTAGGGGCGTGGCTTAGTAAGTCTGTAAGGATCCTGAGAGACTGATTGGATGCCTGAGTAAAATGAGCCCACCCCCATGTCTCTATGACACTGTGGTGCAAAGATATCCATCCAGGCATTTTATTATGGCAGTCTATGGTATAGGTTGCTAGGGTGCCCAAAATGGTTGCTATGGTAACCTTACACCCCATTGTGGGGGACGTCCTGACAGAGTCTTGCACCCTCTTCAAATGTAGTAACCCACATGTTTCTATGAAATCCTGGCTCGGACCTATGACCCGTCAAAATTTTTGCAATGGTAAGTCTATGGGATTTTGCCCCATTGACTTTTCATTGGGACACTTTTGGGCACCTCTTACACCCCAGGGGTACAACTTACACCCCATTGTGATCCATGTTCTTAAAGAGCCTACCACCCTCTTCAAATGTTATAACCCACATGTTTCTACAAAATCCTCGAGCGGAGCTATGACTCGTCAAAGTTGGGCGCAATGTTAAGTCAATGGGATTTTTTGGGTGGTTTTTCGCCCCCCTTTCGGAAATCCTGCACCCGATCGCTTATAAAAGTCATAGCAGTCTTCTCCTCAATAAGCCGGTCGATTTGAGCCCTAATTTATGGGTCTACGACAAAGCGTGCGGGACGAGTTACGCGCCAAAAAAGTGTCCAGAAAAAGAAGAATAATAATAATAATAATAAGTATGCAAGATAGTAATAGTGATGCTTTGCATAAATGCAAGCACCACTAATAATAATAAGCTTAGATCGAAGAACAGTATGTTGGCTTTGTCAAGCCAACATAATAATAATATCCCTGAGCAATAGTAATAGTGATGCTTTGCATAAATGCAAGCACCACTAATAATAATAATAAAAAGCCCAGTAAGAACAGTACAGCGCATTTTCAATGCACTGTAATTAATTAAAAGTCCAAAGCATATCCAACTTGCACAGACACACACCTGTCACAGTATCGATAAATTGTATTTTTTCAGTACCAGAATAAAAGCATGTAAAAATATCTGCAGTTACAGTATTTAGACACAAGGTGGCGATGCTGCTAGTAAGCAGATTTTCACAATGCTTTTTATCCATCCATCCATTGTCTATATCTTTTATCGTATGTATGACGTTTGATTTTTTTTTATGAATAAAAATAAAACAAAATATGAGAAAAACATTAATGAATACTGTTACAAATCATTACTTACAAAAAGATAAGTCCGTTTCAAAAAATAAAATCAGTGTTAGTAATTTAGTAATGCACGGCTTTGAAAGCATAGGCCTACATATTATGTAAAATCTTGAAGTGCACCTACATCATTTTATTTGTAATAATACAGTGTTAAAAGCAATCACAGTTGAGCCATTTCTCTGCATACGATAAATCCTACTATAGCGAAGTAAGTTTAAATATTAATAAGCAGCCATTTTGATCGGTTCGTGACGTAAATATCATCAATATTCATAAACCAACCATGCCTTCATCCATTGTTGTGGACCAGGTAGGCGTACATGATGGGCTTCTTGGAACGTCATTAATATTCACTAGTAAAACCTTTGCCATAGTATTTTAATGGTATCGCGCTTCGTTCCTACTACGCTTCGATCGATTCGTAAGGTCTGAGACTCTGAACAGGTACCTGCTCAACAGGAGGTGAGGCCACGACAGATTTGTGTGTGTGTCGTAAACAGAAACTCATAGTTTCCCGGAACACAGCAAATTACATTTCGGCCAAACCATGAACGTTTTCAGGTGGGCTGTGGAAATAAAGGAAACTCGGGTCTAAAAGTATAAATTAACAGTTAGCATTTAAAGGTAAGTTACTTGATCATTCTCTTCACATTCCTTTGATCGTTTTCTGTCCTGTTTAATGACACTGTGT